>NC_073693.1:107835685-107916074 GCF_029784155.1 Uranotaenia lowii | reverse complement strand
AATTTATGGATTTTCCACCTTTTTTCCCAAAGTGGGAAGTTACGAACTTCCATAAAAACATTTGTCACATCATTATTTGAGTTATGCTAAATATCCGTACGCAAAAAACTCTTATAAAATAAGGTCCCTTCTTTGAAAAGCTCTGTATCTTAAACTTACATGGGAGCTCCCCCATCTTTTCCAATTTTGTCCCCCACTGCTTGAAGAAGGTAGGCTGATTTACTCGGCTCGAGTTTACATAAATTTCTTATTGAAAGAAAAAGGTTCGCATTGTACTTTATGGAGGTAGAATTTTGAAAACTGATCAATAGCGTGAATCGGGACAATTTTTTGAGTATATTCCCAATATTCTGTATTATTAGCACTTCCAGCTCCTGATTAGCTTTAGATGGTGTATTTTTTGGTGTTGAAAAAATAAGCTATAGAAATTTGAAAAAAAAAAAACGATGAAAAGGATTTTTAACAACCATTTTGAAACAGATTTTTTCACCATTCCCGCCCTTGCATTTTCCTGCAGTATAAATTTATGTTTGTTACTCCACTTTTAACGAATGCTGTTCAAAGCAAATGACCTTAATTACAAAGACATTTGAAAATTTTTAATATCCACTTCCGTTTCAACATTCAGAATACCCCTTCTGGTCTTTCCAACATATTGAATCATTTTGAAAATGAATTTCTTGAAAGTTCGACGTTTGCCCTTTCCCCACCGTGTAAATTGACAGGAGGGAATATTTTTTTAACACTTCAAGGGTTTACTAAAAATTTCTCATAAAAATTTTGCTTCCAGTTGATTATCAGTTTTAAAGTCTCACTTTTCAAAAACGAAGCGGATCAAAAGTCTCTTTTATGCAGCTTTGTAACACAAAAACACTTTTCATGTTAAGTACGTACTTGAATTGGTATATAAGCAAAAAATACGATGGTTTATTTTCAGAATTATCAGACAGAAGCTCCCATTTTCATTTCTAAATTCGTTTCAGTTGTGTATTTGGGCCGAAGTAACAATTTCTAGAAGAAAACATAATTTTTAATTTTTATTAACAGAAAAAGTTGAACGATTGAACATGTTCTAATGTTCCTTGAATGAAAAGTCTTCCGGAAAATGAATTCACTCATTTTTGGTCAATAAAAATCAGTTAATTTCACTGATACCTTTCACTTATGCACACGTCAGTCCTATCTTATCTAATCGAAAAAAAGGCTCTTGATCAGTTCATGTGTCGGATCGGATTTTTTTTATCTTCTTTAAATTATAATGACGGTAGATAAAACATCAGTTAAGAACATTTTTACATGTTCAACAAAATGTTTCCGATCTATCTCTGTAGAAAACGTCTTATTCATATTTCTGCTATCAATATGATTCAAAAATAATGTAGGCAAAATAGGTTAGAAAATTGTATGTAAATTCTTTTCTTTATGTATTTTTTTTTAATTGTGCGCAAAGTATCATACCACTATTTCATTTGCATCAGAATCAAATTTATATTTTTTAGACAACGAATGCTACCTACATTAACACGAACTAAATATGGAAGTATTTTTGCAAATCTTTCAATTGGTTTTGATTCGATTGATAAAATACCAATCCGTGGCACATCTAGGCGTCATTTATTACCACGTGCAATTAAGCAAGAAAAAACACATCTAGGTTGTTGTTGTTAAATTTTTCCAGCAACCAATGAACAGTATGTTTTGGTTACTATCCACTTGCGACGACGTTTGCTTGACCATAGAGACGGAAAACGAACCCCTCAAAGAAAAGAAAATTTCTAAAAATGGATGCCATGACTTTCAATTTCAGATTTTGGCAAAAAAAAAAATGTAAATGTTTTTATTCGATCGGCAAAATGTCAATCTGGGTCACATCTAGGCGTCATTCATAACCATGTGCTGTACAAATGAGCTAGGAATCAAGTAGGAAAAAATCACATCAAGGCTTCATATCGCCACGCCTTGCATTAAAAATATGCTTGGTTGAGAAATAGGTACGCGCCAAAATATTCCCACTGATCAGTATGCTATGCCTTGGTTACTATCCTCTCGCGACGTTGGGTCGCGACGCCTCGACCATGGAGACGAAAAACAAACCGCCCAATGGAAAAAATCTCGAGAAAATGGATGTCATGACTTTAATTCGATTCGAAAAACTACAAATTTTGTATGGGAGCGAATCCTCCCTTAAGTCGGATGGGGTTGTAACTATTATAGAAACCACCGCCGGCCCCAAAAACCCTCAGATGCCAATTTTGACGATGATCGGTTCAGTAGTTTCCGAGTCTATAGGGAACAGACAGACAGACAAACATTCATTTTTATATATATAGATTAAATTTTTCTTTGATCTTGCAAATAAAGTTGAAACATTCGGGCAAAGTCCGGGCGATCAAGCAACCTTAGTGAGTCTAATCTTATTGAAAATTCGATATTCGAGACTAAGGACAGTACCGAAAATTCATGAACCAACTTCTATTGTGAATAACTTTTGATGGCGTTTTTCGAGTACAGTCTTTAAATATCTATTCAACAAGTGAGATAATTTTGGAAATCTGTAGTAGAATTGTTGACCTGGGATTAGATTTTGAGGTTCTGGCCTTAGTTCTGAGTCGAGATTGTTACTCTAGATTCACTTTAGTCGTTTATCAAATTTTGATTAAGAATGTAAAATTTTTAGTTTAGCGAAGAATATTTTGCTTGAAATTATTGATGACCTTCACAGGGAGGGGGGGGGGGGGGGGGCGGTTGATAAAATGGAATAAAATATTTCAAGAGGCCCAGGGATCAATGTCAGAGATATATTTCTACAAAAACACTAGAAAAGGTCATGTCTGAAGTTTACAATCAGGGTCATAGGAAGAGCTGACTCGTGGGGGAAGGGGGGGGGGGGGGGATTAGTGACCTATTTTTTGAATTAAAAAAAATATAAAAATACTTACCATTTATAAATGCTGTTAACTTTCATTTTAAAGGCCTTTTTTATTTTTTTTTGTTAAATAGATACTTTTGAAGATAAATCCTAAAATCTTTCAAACGACGATAAGGATTTTTATAAAGTATCTTTAGCACCAAAATAGAAAACTTACTTTCATCGATGGTTGAATTCTTAAGTTTGCATCAAAATCTGGTGAACTAAGCTAATCGCCTCTGCGTCCAATACTGCACAGTGGGCCCGCCCTTGATAAGATGAATAGTAAATGTATTTTTACTATTCACCGGGCCTATGACAATATCTGGCTGTGTACGCATTATAAACATAAACAAAAATCTGGTGAATTTAGCCTAAGATGACCAGAATTTCTCCAACACGTATACGGGCGTATTATATTTGGGAAAATTTGATTAAAATACAAGATATATTCAACAGTACAAGGAAATTAATAATATAGTTTTCGTAGAAAACACACAAAAAGATTTTGAATGGTTTTCAGTATCCTAAAAAATCGGGATAAAAAATAATCCAAATTTTCAATAAATTGAAACATGTTATTAACTTGCATACAAGCTACTCCACACAACATCGAAAAATCGAATTATTTCAGATCGAAAATTTTCAAAAATCTCGAGTACCGTAAAACGGGGTAACATTGATCACCGGGGTGAATTTGATCAACAATAACTTTTCCCACATTATTATCAATAACTCAATCTATAGTTTGAACTTTTGAAAACTGTTTTCAACGTTTGAAAGCCTATAAATTGAGAATCAAATAGGAATAATTTGGTTTGTATTTGATTTTTTTTCTGTTTTTTTATGTAGTTTCAAAATCTTAAAATATCTATTTTTCCGGGGCTCTCAAATAAACTCTTCTGATGATACCAAAAAGCAGTTAAAAGCAAATGAATTGTTGAATGTGATACAATTAATATTTTTTGTATATGTATAGTTAGAGTGCTATTCATATAGTCATTTAATGGTAAATTTGTGATATTTAATAAAATAAGGACATTTTCGTAGAGTAAGCCCGTATTGCACAAATGGATAGGAACCTTATCAAATGGTAAACTTTGAAGAAAAAATAAAAATGGAAATATTGGGAGAGCCTAGCAAATGTTATAATTTTTGCCCCTAAATGTATGCAGCATCATAGTTCTTTTTTTTTATTTTAAATGTTTTTGAAAGAAAACGTTAAAAAGCACGGTAAAATTGATAAACTAGCATTTGTAAACATTATGAAGGTGTTTTGTATCCTTAATGATCAAGAAAACTCGTTAATACCGTCAAAACTAAGACTGATACCCCAAAGCAACAAATTCTGAACAGAGACGAAAGCGATTTTTAAATCAAATTTGAAATAGGGTTAGTTGTCCTACCTTGGACCTCTACCCTACTTTAGTCCTATTTGTCAGAAAAATGTTGATTATCCAATCAGCAGAAAATATTTCATGAAAATTTTTAACTGACATTAAAATTTATTCTATTCTGCATCGTTTCACATCATTCATATTTTTATGAAGAAACAAAATAATATGCTATTTAAGGATTTTAAAAAATCACTCCTTTCTCATGTCACATATCACAGCTCTATTAACAAAACGTTGCGCCTACCAATCTATGTAGTTAAGCAAATTTATGTTTTTCATATAAACAGCGTCATATTTTCATGGAAAATTAATTTTGTTTGGAAGAAAATAAATTACAGAATCTATTTATCTCATAAAAATTACAAGATAAATGTTTACGACTGGTGAAAATGTATACGGGAAGATTTTCGGCTTTTTCAGTCAGTTCACGGATCCAAAACACCTTCTTTTCTTATTCCGACGTTTCGTTCTTTATTTGAACTTTTTCACATGAATCTACAACAAACATTTTATAGTGAAAAAATTGACAACAAAATGGTAGTTAATTGTGAACTTACAGAGAATTGTGTTTCTTTGTCTGGAGGATCATTAGAAATTAAATTTTCATAAACTAGTTGGACACTTTTTACCACCAAAAGGCTAGAAATATTAAAAAGAAACACTTAGATAAACAAAAGGGAAAAAAAATTGCAAAATAGGGAATTTACTGTCTAGAGAGAACTCCAAACACGAAAATCAAAACTTCGAAAAAAACAAAAAACACTCCGATCACTAGTTTGTAGCACTACCTGAATGAACTAGATACCTACTACTACTACCCACTACTGAATGAACTAGATTCCAAATAAACCAAAATTTTGAGAAGGTTTAATGAAGGGCCTCCATCTCAATTATTTTCTATGCGGTTCCATATTTAGATCGAACACAAACAATGAAGTTATCTACACGATCCACAGGCCAACTTAACATTGGAAAAATAAAATTCAAAGTGACAGTTAAGTGGCGTTCTCAAATTTAGGTAAGTTTGTTCAAACATTCTCAAATAAAAATTGGACTGGATTTAGTTGTACAAGTGAACTTAAACTGAACTTAATATTTCGATTTTGGGTACTTAAAAAAAAAATAAAAGTCATGGAAAATTTTGAATATTTTCTGAACAGAGTTTGCTGTGAATGCTTAATGTCAATTGCTGCACCAGTCTCCAATTGTATCATTCCTTCACATGCAAGTAAAAACTCTTTTCGCTGTCGTTAGGCTTCCCGGTAAACATAGCCATTAGGTTAAATCAACAACAACCTTATCGGCGACAAACAGCTCTCTGTTATTCAACTGCTTTAGTATCTTTTTATTTTGATTCAGCATCAAACTTTAAACTGAGAAAAAAAAAACCAGATTAATTTCAAGTATGAAGAACAAACTGAAACTCAATTCTGGGTTTTAATGTGTAGCCGTGTAGCTTAATCAAATAAATCAGTCAAAAATTTTCAAAAGGGTGTAAATCAGCTCTTTTTGAAGTTTTCGAAAAATACTGTTGTTAAATCCCTTGTTGAGTATATTTTCTATCTCGACCAAATTTACTGGAAAAACAAGAAAATTAACAACAGTATTTTTGAATTTCCTCTTTTTGAATTATTATGCTTGAAACAAAACAAATGTAAACAACTACCTGCGGACTTACTAGGAATAGACGTTTAGATTTTTTGTTCGAAATCCATGAAGTAAATTAGGTAAGTTTTTCATATAAATTTGCCAATTGCTTGTCTAATGTTGATAATTTCAGTTATCTAACCGGACGGCCTTCGAATTATGATAAATTCGACAGTGTCTTTCACCAAGAGCGTTGTAAAAGCCATGCAGTACCTGGAACAGTGTTGCAGAAGGATGAAAGGATGAAAGGATTAACATGTCTAAGGGCCCGGCGCCGATTGTCTGACGCATAGGGCCGAACAATTGATAAGGATTACTATGAATCGCGCTGTGAAGGAAGATCAACGTATTTCATCAGAGGAAAATTCAAAAACAAGCCACGAACAGTTTCATGAAAAAAGAGGCGGCAATAATAAGTTCCATGAACGAAATAGTTCGAGAAAAATAATTAGTAGTGAGTTTATATGTGGTGAAACCAGGAACACGAGACAGTAACTGTAACATCGTTTCACAGCAAAAAAAGTGTTGCGTTATTACATCAAAAACGTGCACATAACTTGAGTCGCAAATGCTACCTAATATAACATTGTTTTGATGTAAAACCTATGACCTCGATAAAATGTAACAAAATTACACTAAACAATTTATCGTAGTAGACAAACATGAGAACATTTATTTAGCACAGAAACGATGAAAAATGTTAATGCAATTCAAAGGACAATATTATTTTTGTAAATTGTCGTAGAACTTTCAGAAACGTGGACAACTCTACCATCAGCAAGTTTCGTTCTAACACTTTGCTTTAAAAAAAATGCGATAGTCAAAATGACAAAATATTAATTGAAAAAACAAAAATCACCAAACAAATGATACTCTGTAGGAATCTGTTCATAATTTACTGGGACATTTCAGACAGGTAAATTTTCAATTAAACTGCTTATTTGATTTGTTCAGATTTATATTTATCCAATTGTAAACACTTGGATCTTCATAGCCAAAGTTATGTTTCACAATAGCCATTTTTTCCGGAAGTTCAATGACAGGATTTTCAATTGAAAACACCATTTTTGCTTATGAACGCTATGAAACGCGTCTGTTACCCTTGGGATACGTTTCGAGCTTTTCAGTTTGTTCAGGATCGCCCCTGATGGCATGGATCGATAGTATCAGACCTTTCTTCCTTCGATAAATAACCGCACACACTCTTTTCCCCTCCAACCATCATCGGAGCAAGAACGGTATATCGGAGGCCCGAGCGGCCATAGTCAGAGACCAGAATGGCCAATAGTCGGAATAACTGTTTGTCGGGCTGGCCTTTCCTAGGCGATCACAACAAAGCCTACCTATAGACTCGGAACAAAATAATTGTCTCTTCTGACGCTGGATCTCGATATTGGCCTCGGATTGGCATGTTTAGAATGAAGAAATCCTCGGGATATTGCGTTGGGCCTAAAAAATAAAAAAAAAGGTGAATCTCAAGGCTTAGCGGGTATGAAAAAAATAATGATAATAGGACTTACCCTCTGATCTGTTTTTAAAATTTATTTCCACACTCTTTGTACTTTTCTTCTTCAGAATAAATTTCCAAGAAACCACAAATATGAAAATAAGTTAGTATCACTGGATTTGCTTAAAAATAAGCAACAAATCGATATATCTCACCAGTAGATTGGTTGCCTCTGAGCCCCAGAAACCCTTCCGGAGCTTTCGATGTGAAAACTATTTTGTTGACAGTAATGAGCTGCTTCGATGTGATTACATTGACGATGTGATATTACATAAACAGACATGTTTAAAATTGTGTACATCGATTGGATGTAATAATCGGACAGTTGAGTAGTATTACAACAAAAAATCATAATATACCATATTGTGGCTAACATCCGCTCAAATTACATCGGCCAGCGTTACATTATTTTTTGCTGTGTTCCTGACAACTGTACAGGTATAATGGGAATGAATATCAAAAATGTCTAACAGCTAATTATAAAACGGATTCATTCCCATTTCAGGCCTCAAATCGGTTGCAGTAAGCTTATACATAATAAAATTTACTAGGAACTCCTGAAGTGAGTCTTCAATGAGTCCAAAAAACGTTAACTGTTTTGCCATGTGGAAATATAAAAAATATCAAAAGAATCGAAATGTTCGAAGATTAACTTAAACTGTAGCTAATAAATTATAATTTGAGCACTAATGTTTCAAAGAGCATTTCGATATTTAAGAGGTTACATGTAAAATCAGACATTCTCCATTTTCGGTTTTTTTTTGATACAATTCTCCCTAAGGTCATCCTATCACAGGATATCGAAAAACAGCAAACAACTTATTCGTAAAAGATATGTGGCAGGTCCAGATGTCATTGCCAGGGTTAGCAAATTTCGCCCGTCAAGCTTGACCTGACTATAGTTTTGTTTCAACATCCGAACTGCACCGCACTCAATTGACGGAACCTCACTACTCACATGACGGATAAAGCACGACAACGATCAACATTTCTCCATCATCGACTGGCGAAGCTCCTACACATGGTACAATTTCTCCTGAGAGTGACTGGCAAAGCTCTTCACACTTCGATCGGCTGCTGACGGCAGGTACAACTAATTGAATGACTTGCTGGCAGGGTGCAACAATAGCAATAAAAAACTGAAAACGGGCTTGCTGACAAGAGTAACAATAATAATAAATGCGTTTCTTGTTCACCTTCGGTCGCTTGAATGCGATTGGTGAATGCTTGACTATGAAATTCTTTTAGCTTCACACGAACGGGGGTTTAGTGACTGGCAAACGAAGAGGAGTTTGGCGGACGAAGAGGCTTCACAGTTACAGCTTCACGCCTCATGACGATGACTTTTGCCAAGCCTGGTCATTGCATATAGTTCTAAGTTTAATATCATATTTATTCAAAAAGTATTCAATTTTTATCTTTGCCTTTACCACTTCTTTCAGCAGTTTTTTGTAGTGATACTTTCTTCAAATACCATAATCAATTTTTCCAATTTGACCAGAATATGTTCTTCCGTTCTTTGGACCTAGGTCTAAGATAGTGCATTAGTTCTAGGATCAAGCCTAGAACGGTGGGTCCAAACATGGAAATTTAGATGCTTCCGAATTTCGTCAATTTCTAATAAAATAAACTTCAAATGATCATTCCAGGCGTTTACATAGATAGATGAGATTAGAAACATGCTCCTATTCTTATTTCAAAATAAAATTCTCTTGTATTTGACGAATAATGTGTGATTTTTCAGAACCCATCGCTTAATAGGTCCAAAGTAGGGCAACTAACCCTAGTATAATAAATTTCTGCAACCATGTTTTACGTTCATAGGAGTCCAGTACTGGTTTTAAAAATATGAAGCATGCCACATTCCCCTGAATAGAAAAATAATCGAAAAATATTGAAAAAGTGATCAATATTACCCCGGATTATGGTACCAAAGGTTATGCAATTAAAAATCTCTACAATTTGACTTCCGCTCTTCCAATTGTTTGAATTTTCAAAAAAAAAAAATCAAATTTTTCAATTAAACCCTTGAACTTTATTTATTTCCCCCTTCTGGATTTTCAGAAAAATCGAAGGGGGTGACAAAAGAAGAAATTGAAATTTGAAATTGAAATAAGACTGCAAGCCGAAAAAACTCCTCGAAAAAAGAAAAAAAAAAAACAAAAAACAAAAGCAAATAGAGCTTGCACTTTGCTGTCATTTCTTTATTTAGGTGTTGGTTTGTCAACATTTTTCGCCAATTTTGCCATCGGGAAAATAAATGCTATTATTTTGGCATTTTGGTTACTGTTTGCTATCGATCTAAACATAAAAGTCTGTCCGGATTACTTTTGCAATATTTAAAAAGATTCAGAACACTAAGTGTACAACTCTCTTAACCATTGTTAAGGAGGAATTTGAAATGTGCTTTCTGACCACAATATCTTTCAAACTGTGCTTCGATAGGAAGATTTGTAAAGAAATTTCCTGCTCTTTCGCTTCCGTTCTCGAACGAACGTTTCATAATTTATCCCATTTCTTCCAAATCATTGAATCATTTCGCCCCGGATACAAACGTGATTATTGCTCTCCTCAGCTTTTGTTTTTGAAATCCACCAGAATCAACAAAAAAAAATCTACCAAGAGGAGTAATCGTTTCCTTCTTTATGGCGGAATCGTCCGTCCGTTGTCCAAGTTGCATTGACCCGGGTGAGATGCTTTAATCATCAACTACCGGGTTTACTTCGTTCTTCGATTACGACAAAGAAATTGCTCCCCGATAAAAAGCGGGGGTGCCCAGGAAAATGAGCGCATCGTAACGAGGTCTCTGATCTCAAGTCCATTTCTTTTTTTTTTTGGTTCAACCAGCGCTAGCCGGAGAGTCGCCATCGTCATTTGCCATCTCGACTCAACTAAACGGATGAGGGATTCTGCTCGGGTGTGTGTTTGTGTGTGCGTGTTGTGATGCTGCTGCTGATGCTGTGTCTGGTTCCATAAGTTCAAACTCGGTCTTTTCCAGCTTCCCGGTTAAGTTGGAAAAGACCAGCTTCCAGTATCATGGGACAAAAAAAAAAGAAAAAAAAATAACACCCCCACCCTCCGGCTGGAAATGGTGCGAGTAATTTATTTTTCTGATTAAGGGAAAGTAAATACGTTTTTTTTTTGCTCCATCTCTGTCGTCGTCGTCGTTCAATCGCTCTCTTGGGTTCTCTTTGTGTTTTGGCCACCCGATGCTATGCAGGCAGACGTCATGGTCGCAGAAGAGCTGGCTTCGGACTTTTTACGTTCCCTGATCATGATGCTGATGATGTTCTGGGAGAAAGTAGAGGCAAGGGTAAGCTAATGGTTCCCTGCTTCAGCCAATTCGGTTCACGTTTTCCCAGGACCAGATCTCTGGCCGTGAAATGGTCGATGGCATCCCCGGGACCCACACGGTCGCTGCCAATGGCCTCGTGAACCAGTAAAAGCAGCACTTGGATGGGCCACTTGGAACGCTTTGGGAAAGGTCGCGGATCGCGTGGCACACCGGGTTGAGCTGATCCGCAGACCAGACCAGACCAGAACCATAAAAAGAAGTAGGGGAAGGAATAGGAAGAGATTATTGAGCTGTTGATTAAGCGATTGGAGAGCGGAAGGAAGTCATCCACCGAATAATTGAACCAAGGTTGGACTGATTTCATTCTGCATGCCGGTTGATACTGGTGTGCGAAATAAGAGGTACGGATGGTTGATTCTTTGAGCAGAGGATAAAAACTTGACCTCTCTGGGAAACCTATCTTGAAACTGTTTTTTCAGAAACTTAAGAATTATGAGGGTTGTTTATAACAAAAACTTTTGTGTATTGGAGTAGTCCTTTCACTTGAAAACTTTTCAGAAATTTGAACTGCTTTTTAAATTGAAGTCACTGAACTAAAGCATGGATCACGATAAAACTGGGCGCACTGTTTATAAAATCATAGCGCTCCTAGTTGTCGGATATGAAATGTTTTGACATTATTTTGTTCGGAAATGTTTCCTCTATCAGTGCTGAAAATTTCACTACGATTAGTTTCGTCCCAAAAAAGTTACACGTGATGGAAGCCGCGAGACAAAAATTAATTTTGGACACCAACGTCAAAAACCCGACGTGGTCGGGTTCAAAAATCGCGAAATCTGTAAAGATGGTCAAATCGACCGTGTGCAGCGTTCTGAAACGTTTCCGTGAGATGCATACTATCGATCGGCAGGTTCATACCAAGCGTTATAGTGGACCTAAGGATCAGAATCTCCGCCAAGTTCAAATTCGTTTTTGCCGGTAGGTTTGCTAGAAAGTGTTTGATCTGGCAAGATATTTCTCCGAAATGTCCATGAGTGCCTGAAAAAGGTTTTTTCCCGTACATTAGATCTCACAAAGCTTCGGCTGGACATATATTAGAATTGGAACGATACAGAGAAGATTAGCATGGCCCTGCGCAAGATCTCACAAAGGACCAGTAAAGTTTTCTCCAGATTTGGCAAGCTGCCACTACAGCTAAGAGGTACTAAAGTGGTAAAAGGGCAAACGGGTGGATTTAGTCGAAAAGGACATCAACCCACCAAACTGCCCTGAATTCCGCCCATTCGAAAAATTTTCAGCAATTGTCAAGCAGAAGATGATGAAAATGACTCGGGATGGAACAGAGATGAAGAGATTGTGGAACAAAATGGCCGCTGAGGTCAGCGAATAGGGTGTCCAAACTATGATGAGTGGTAATCGACGAAAAGTTCGAAATGTAATCAAAACAAAATCGAAATAAATTTTTCATTATTTTTCCTTTAAAGTGCAATAAAAATCCTACATTTTGAGTACAAAACATTTTAAATTCGTTTACATAGCTCCGTGATAGACCCTTTTTAATGCGTCCAGATTTATCGTGATCCATGCTTTAGTTGTCCTCCATGGAGGAAGAAAAAATATTCATCATCATAAATCAATATTGTTAAAAAAATGTATCATTTTTTTTTTAAACAATTTCCAATTCTCATCAACAGGCCCGTAAGAAGGACGCGTCCATGGAAGGGGGAGGGGGGGATGGTTGGTTAAGGTTTAAAATTTAGTTGGAAATAATAACAATACCAAAAATTCACAATAAACTAGAAAAATCATTTCTTAAACCATTTTCTTACTCGTAACTAACACACAAATTTGAAAAAATAATAAACTGATATGATCCAAAGTTATGAACTAGATAATTTAAGGCAATATTTTTGAAATACAGAAAACGAATGCGAATAAAAATTTCGAATTAAAACAAAATTTAAACCTTTGGACATAACAATCAGTGCAAAGAAATAGAATGTATGTAACACCGTTTTCTTACTCATGAATATCTCACAAACTCAAAAAATAATAAATTTTACTGATAAAATAAATGAAAATTTTTTCAACAAATTATAATGAAATGTTTCAAATCAATGCTATTTCCGGTAAATCATTGATAAATTTTTCAAAATGACGTTCCTCATTCTGGTCTAGAGATTTTCTTCAAAATAAATTTTCAACAGTATAGTTTTCGGATTTGATATATTTATATTTCCAAAACACAAATTAAAAAAAAAATCTAAACTCTTAAATAAACGTCAGATAAGGTTAAAAATTAATCACGATTCAAAATTGTAATGGAAATAATAATACTTGGTATTAATTATTCATCTTTATTTACATTTCTTTTCTTCATTTTCCATTGAAAGGTTGTTTAAAAAATTCCTTTAAACCTTATTTTGAACTTTGAAGGATTTACAAAAGTTGATGGTTGGATCTAATTTGAAAAAAAGAAGAAATTTAATATAATTTCAAGAGTGCCAGTGATCAAAGTCAGAAATAAAAACTTTTTTAAAATAAATTTCTTCCAGTAATCAAAATAACAGGTAAAAAAAGGTCATTTTTGATACTCTTTATATGAACTTTATAAATCCTGTTCAATTAAACTGACAAAGTACATGTTGGGAAATGGATAATTTCGTAAATGATCAATAAGCAAAAATAAAAATAAGCAACTTTAAGTTTTGTTGTAAATATTGGAAGCCCAAAGCAAATACAAATTTAGTTGGCATTGCGTATTCAAACTTAGCTTTAAAGTTGCTACTTTGAAACTTTTTCGAACTTTTCAAAGATTAGGGGAGAGTGGGGATACTTGATCCCCTTTTCTTATTTTCACCATATCTTTTTGGAAAAATTTAGCAACTCGCACTCTTTTACATTTTCTGACAGCGTTTAACGTCAAGTTTCTATGCTCTTAAAATAAGAACGACACTTGAACCCGTAGATGAACTGGAAGGATTTTCGTGGGAGTAAAAAAATTGCGATATTTTTGAAGTTAAGGGATACTTGATCCTTTATCCAGGAAGCCCTAATCCATGGAAAAAATCAAACAAAACCCCAAGATAGAATGTCAAATGACTATTTTGGTCATGTTTGTTCTCATTTCACAATCTATAATTGTCAGAAAAAAATTTCTTTAGCTTATTCTCAACCCTTATGACATTGCATACTTACGGGCGCAATTTTTTAGAAACAAGAGAAAATCAATTATTTTAGCCCATTTCTTCAGATAATTGATGGATAAATATTAGCTATTGGATAAATATTAGTAATCTCGTAATCAGCAATGACCACGATCCACTGAGAAGAAGAATATACCGGGATCATTTGTACCCAAATATTAGGGATCAAATGTACCCAAAATCAACATTTTAGAAAACTTTTTCTGAAAAAAGTTGGGAGTTTTCCATCGCTTTGAAAATATTGTATTTTGAAGTTCATTTTACACTCGAAAGATTGATGTATTGGAATAAATATTTTTGTTATATTTTTTCCATGTAAGGAACATTTTAAAATAATGAAAAAAGATCTTCAAGTCACATTTTGTGAAATTTTTCAAACAATGTTCAATAACCCAAAAACTTATTTTGTTAAAACTTTTTGAGCTTCAACCATTGCTGTTTTGTTCCGTTTGGCACATTTTTCTAGAACATTTTATCTTTGTACGACATTCCATTTTGGAGATATAGCTAAGGAATCAAGTATCCCCAGGGATCAAGTATCCTCATTCTCCCCTACCGAAATCAATTAAAAGTCAATAAATTTTCAATCGAAATTCTTAAAGTTAAAAGAGATTTGCTTTGCTTTGAAGATTTGTCACTTTCAATTGTAACATTGAGTTCAAGAAAGCACACAATTAGAAACTATGTTTTTTCTTATTAAAAATTCAGATTTAAAGGGCAATGCTATCAAAACACATAATTCAGAATTGAAAAATAAAGACAAACTTATTAAAAGTAATGTCTGAAAATTTAAAATTAAACTTTTTAGGAAATTGAAAAAAAACTGTTCTATAAAATTTGGTTAATTCCTTAAAGTTAAAATAAAATATAAAGTTGAAAAGCAGGAGTCCTTGAATGAGGTAAAGTAAACAAATGGAAAATTTTATAACCGTTGATTAAGTCACGAATGCCATAAAGATGGTAAAGCAACTATAATCGAAATAAAAAAAAAACCTTTTTCGCTGAATTCATAATAACTTGAAGTTTAGAGGAAAAATGATCATTGATTTAATACTTTTATTGTAAAACGTTATGTTTTTGATTTGAAGTCTTGTCAAAAAAGTAAGTAATTTTCCTAATTAACTTATTTTATAAGTTATGTCAATAACAAAAGCTGATAGAAAAATTGTATATTTAGATTCTTGGTACCCAAATTAATCAAAATGTCATTTAAATTCATTGCACGTCGGAAACATGAACATTTTTTAGCCTTGTGTAATTTATCAAAAAAAAAAAAATGTTAAGTTGAGCATTTAAAAGATTGAGAAACAAAAATAAAATTGAAACTAAATTATTATCCTAGAGAATATTTCATATCAGCGTAACATTTGTAACGACAAACTTATTTTTTATTCAAAATTTTTTAGTAATTTCTGACGAATTTCTGACAAGCTTGTCAACACTTATTATCAAACAAATTAAAAAATCAAGTAATTTCCCGTTACTAAGGTGCAAATTTTACATGGAACCTTTAACCTCCCCCCCTTCCGTTCGCACGGTCTTGGTTCTGAAACTGTGTTGGAAAAAAGATAGAGTTTTTCTTATTATAAATCTAGATTAATAGGTTTCCAAAAAGCTAAGAGTTGAGAAACGAAGGCAAACTGATAAAAAATATCATAAGTTTGAATATAAAAATTCATAAATTAATTTGAAAATAAAAATAAAATTTGAATTCAATTTATCGGCCTTATTGGTAAAAATTATATTGGTTCAGTGAGAACATTATTGAAAATATAAAATTTGTTATTAATGATATTTTCATTGCTCCTAACTTTCAATTCGCCTGTAATTTTCATAATCTTGAAATGTTTTTACTAAAAGATTATATTTTCACCGGTACGGTCAATAATTTAAATTAACAAATATAATACAAAGTTTATAACTTGAAAAATTAATCAGTTTTCAGTTTAATCAATCATTGATAACCAGTCTTCAAGAGCAACCCATGTGCGATGTGCATACAACTTTATATACACACTTATACCTTCTGCCAAAGCACGCGTTGAACTTGGAACTATGTGAACTTGGTTCAACTCACGTGCAATGTGCAAGTTTAGGTTTATGTTCAAAAGTGGGTGCGCACTTATGTTTGAAAAAGTTCAAAATCAATCACAGCAGTCAACTGTAGAAGACCAGTCTTCACGAAAACATGCACCAAGTTCAACTTGGGTACAAAATTCCAGGCGCAAGTTCAACATGAGCTTGCATACATTTCTATACATAGATTTATTTAAAAAAGCAACCCGAGCGTTAATGTTGTACTTGGGTGCATCGATGTTTTGCACTCTGGTACGAACATGAATATTTGTACTCAGAATAGACGTCAGTGTTCGAGCTGAGTTGGATTATGTAACTTGGATACCATTTGAGTCCGAGAAAAAATTGTACCCTGTGATGGAGAATTTTAACCGAACTGAAAACCATCGTGTTTTATCAAGAAACTTGAGTTTTAGGCACAATTATTTCTGAAAAAAAACGAAGTGTTCGATATTCATAAACAAGAAGCAGTTCATCATACTATACGCTCCGATTTCTATCTCGAATATGAATCACACGGGATTCAAATTCAGTTGTTCCAGAGATTCCTTTCGATACTCAGCTAAGTCTGATTGAAGGCCGACCGTTTACAGTATCTAAGACCCAATTTTTTTTAAAAAAAAAAAGATGGAGAGGTATTAAAAGTTCGATTTGGGGATAATGTAATGAGCACAATAAAAAAAGGGAACAAAATATGCCTTCTTATTATTTCAATTCTGAGGGACTGTGGAACCATGAACCCGGGAAGTAATGTTCAACGTATTATTTTAAATATATTTTTATTTCTTACTAAACTGATTAACTTGAAATATTTCAATTTTTGGCACTTGCGACTCCAAAGCTTGCCGAGCAGTGACCTAGAATAAACTTTCCGGATCAAAATGTTCGTCTGTTGTTTTTGAGGCGGCACCTTAAAAGCATCTTCGAATCAGGGGGGAAATGGAGCAACAACACCCCATCAGCCAGATTCTATCGGAAATGATTCCATATGATCTCTTTCTTATCACCGCTAGTCTAAAAAATGTTAAAGAGAATAATTCACAAAAGCTTTCACAGGGCATTGAAAATTTTCTGTAACGATACTGCTCGATGATAGCCTTATATCCTTCCTTGAATCCTCCCCGACCGCCTCCGTAACAACCTTCTCACCACGATCGTAATCTGCGATCTCAATCAGATGTGCCCGGTCAATCTACTTCATACCTTTACTCACTTAACGTCGCAGTGCATAAGAAGTTAATTGTCAATACTCAATAGTCAAATTCAAAAACAAATACTGTGGACAGAATATTTTATACCAATGCTTGACTGCTGTGATTGCATTTTGAACATGCGAGTGCGTACCTATTTTGAACATGAACTCGATCTTGCACACTACACTTGAGTTCAAGTATGTTTACAGATGAGAAAGTTCAACACGTACTTTGATGGTAGAGTTCAAATGTGTTTATAAACTTCTCTACACATCGCACATGTGTTGCTCTTTGAAGACTGTAGAAGACTAGTTATACAATTTTCATTATCCCAGTGAGTTTTAAGGTTTTGGTTGTGAAACTGTAATCCTGAAAATATTCCTGTTGTTTTCGGTTGTCGTGGCTGACGCTGGTGCTGGGGGCAACAGATCGACTCTTGCCCTGTGTAAAGCAGTCAATACAATTGTATCAATTACGGAAAATACATCTGATATCCCTCATCTGAGAATCCAGTAGTATGTAAATAACGGATTATTGATAATGATAGGCAAGAGTAACTTTATTTAAAATTTATTTTGTAGCGTAACAGGAAATGACTGATACACTGCCGGAAAAAAATTCATGACTGATATGCAATATGAGTCCTGGAACCTGGAGTCCACTAGTCCCATTGGATAAGCCACTGCACTGAGTCCTGAAGATTGGCTAGTAATGATTCCCTAGAGCCACTAAGAACGAACAAGTTGTTGCAAAAATTCATGATTGAAAAAAAAACGATTGGTTGTGTAGTTCCGGTGATCGGATTGCAATACCCATGAAATTCGTTTAATTTTTCAAAACTTTGGAATGTTTGGTTTTATTATAGCGTTGAAAGGATTTCGTCATTTGAAGAAAAAATCAGGATGACGGAATTCTGATAAAGAAGCTAGGCACCCAATGAACGTTTTTTTGTATTAAATTTTAAGAATAAATCAAAAGAATTTCATACCTTTGTTTTTCTTTCGAATACTTCCTCACAAAAATAAGAACTCCAAAAACCGTTCTTCAAATTACGGTTCAAGATCAACAATTTTTTTAACCCTTCCATTCAACCATTTTTTAACTAAATTACTCTAACTTTACCCCAAAAATTTATGTATCAAAAAAAAAAAAATCAAAAAGGATATATTCCATGTATGGTAAAATACACGATTAATTCATAAAATACTTAAGGAACCCAAGATTTCAATTCGATCTCAGTTCAGCTACAAATCTAGTTTATGTTAGTTTTGTTCGTTAGACTTTGAGATATTCTCAATTTGTTGGGGCACCCAACATAACGCAACCGTTGCCTAGTGGAAAAGAGCTTGCGTCACTCTGTGTACAAACATTTATGTTCGAACCTGAGTACGAACATCGATACAAACTCGCAGGTAGGGTAAAACTGTACAAAACGCACCAGCTAAGCATAATTGCTATTTATAGCGATACCAATCATTTAAGAACCAAATTGAAAGTTGACGACGATTCAAGGATGAAATTTACGTATTATCGAGAAGAAAAAATATGATAAAAACTTGATTTTGACAATATTTTTGTAAAAAAACTAAAACAGTCAGAAAACAAACTGCGGGGTAGAATGCCAAAACTAGTGGACAGAACGCACCAAACAGGAAGGGTGGTAAGAAATAGAACAATGATTATACGGAATGTAATTATTGAAACACTAAATGTTTAATTACATGTTCATCGTATTTTTGTAAACTACCATTCTTTGGCTAAAAATCATTTAATATTGCTTAACTCATCGAAAATTTCGCTTTTCAAAATACACTTTGTAATATCTTTATATATAAAACGCCTTCAAGTAGGCAACGAAATTCAATTTTTTTTGACTGATATAGTGATATCGCGGCAAACATGGCGGCCGGTAATTTTTTCGAATCGAATATTGGTGCACCGTTTTAACTCGAACAAGGACGAGATTTGTTATAATTATGCATTGTTATCGTAATTTGGGACTCAGCGAATAAAAAGAATGGCATTTTGTTTTTATATTCGGGTTTTCTCAAAAGTTAACAGCATTCAAAATTTATGCGTAAAACACGTGGTCTTGTGGGCATTCTGCCCCAATTTTCATATGATTAATTTTTGATAAAATTTGCAGGAAGTTAATAAAATACAACAAAACATTTATAGTCTTCCGAAAGCGCACATGAGTGGTAAAACGATAAGCTGTAGTTTGGTCAGATTGCGCAAGCTGTTTTACCATAAAACCTTATATGTTACTTATGAAAAATTACAAGTTTCACGCTGATTCTATTAATTCCTCTGTTTCTAAGAACTAAAGTAGATTTTGTGAATTTTTCATCTATTGAATGATGAAACAGCTTGTTTGCTACAATAAAAATGAAGAAAAATATCATTCGAAGCCGTAGGTTAGTGTATATTTGAGAAAGAATGTCATGGGCCATCTTACCCCGCTGGTGCGTCTTGTACAGTTTTCCCCTACAACTTTTATGCTCTGGTTGCTGTTTTAAATAAACCTATGTGAAGGATTGCTTGCTAGCTCAAGATCAACTTGTGCCTTGAATTTTGCACACAAGTTGAACTTGGTGCATGTTTTCGTGAAGACTGTTGATAACTGATTTACTAACAAATAAATGAATGTGTCAATCGCCCATCGCGTCCTTTTAATAAACGAAATTGGTTTGAAAGTTACTGTTGAATCGACTAGAAGAGCCTCATCATGTTTAAACCAATATCAATACCACTTTCTGATGCATTCTTGAACCTCATAAGGTTTTTTTAAAAATATGTTTCAAGTGTACAGGAAAAGTTGAAGCAATTATGGCTGCATTCATCAACAGAAATTAAGCGGTGTTCATTATTTCATTCAACAGCTACATTGTTTTACAAAGTTTTTAATGTTTTTGTATCTTTACTGAAGCTTTCTCATTGCTTACTACCAGTTTTTGGTACAGATTGTATGAGTTTATGAATGAATTAAGGAAAAATTGGGGAAAATGAAACTTTACTCGTCAACTGAGTGCTGAGCGGTGTTTTCCATTCGATTCAATGCAATGAGTTTTTCACTTGATTCTATGTTTTTTGCATATGTTCAATTGCATTCTAGTTAGTGACAATGTATTTATCAAAAATATTGCATGAATTTAGGGAAAATCGGGGTGATTGAGGCTCTTCTAAACACGCTAAATTGTGTACGACATTCGATTTAACTATATATTTTACACCTGTTTCATTAATTGCAGTGCATTTTCCGAAGCATTGTCATTTATTATAATGATTTTTTTTACATATAACTCGATTTTACGGGAAATTGGGGTGATTGCGGCTATTCTCGTAAGATGAGCACTAAGCGGTGTACACTAGACCGCTGCAGGCTTTGTATGAAAATTTCAAATTTCCAAATTTTTACACCTCCTGTAACTTTAACAACCTCCTGGTTGATTTTGCTGTCGAAAATTGCAATAAAATTTTTAGAAGCTATACATTCAGTCCTGAATAAAACCAATACATCTCTCTTGTTTCTCAACTGGTTTTTACAAAGTTTATAGTTTTGGAAACCTCGTAGTGTAACTCAAATATGTTTTTCTGACAATATTCACCTACAATGGCTACAATATTTCAGTTTTCTGTTATTAAAAGTCAAAGGAAAAACATCTGAAAAAACATGCATTGGAAATAAGACTGTAGATTAGCTACGGAATGATAAAAAAAATTAACTTAGTGTTGAAAAAAGCTGAAGTTAGAAGCTATATGTTGCAAATAAGGATAAATTTTTTTAAATTTTTTTTCAAATCATGACCACAATAAATTGAAAAAATTTGTGTACTTTTCTATCAATGAACTGAACTGTCATAATTGTTTAAGTCACACCAGATAAATTTGAAAAGAGGATTGAAATGTTAACGTAATTTGGAACATTTTTGCATGTTTCTATTGTCAAAATACAAAATTTTCAAAGGTAGCAATTACTCAGATTTTCTCTTACTTAAATTCAACTTTGCACTGGATTTTGAGTATATTAACGCAAGACTTCCGCAATAAATTTATATTCACCATAAAGCAAATTTCATTCCGATTCTAGTGGTATAATGACAAAAGCGGTCTGAGCGTCTGAGGAACATACTTGAGCTACATAACGAGGTTTCCAAAACTATAAATTTTGTAAAAATATAAATATTGGTTTAAGTCAGGAGTGTCAAATTGTCACTTCAGGGACTGTAACGGGTAAAAATATCACGGAAAAATATGAAAAATGATTTCCCTAACATAGATTTTGAAAACAGTTTCAACATTAAATTTATAATGAAAGTTTGAATGTTTAACGCAAAAATACAGTTTTAAGATAATTTGTGTAACTCTCCTTCGTTTGTCGGCGATTATTTAAGCATGTGTACGGAAAACAGATATAAAGTCATTTTAGACAAATTTAAACTTTCCTGTCATTCCAAGAAAATCAATTTCTGTACGTCTCTGGTTGAATTCAACTAAGAATCAAAGAGAACCAGAACGATCTTACAATGGATTACATGTATCCATTAGAATTATCGCCGTTCAAAGGAGGCAGATAAATCAGCAAAAGGATGCCACACCAATAGGCAAGTGATTTACCAGCTCTACTGGGCATACTAATCGTTTTGATGCATCTTTTATGGGCAAATTGGCAAGCTGTCTTCAGCTTTTAGCAGAAATATTTTCAATTGTCGGCCAGGCAATCCCGAGCAGACTTCGATGCCTGAAATCGGCAGCAAACAGTTACCAAAAAGAGCTATCAATGCACGAAATAATAACATAATAAAGTGTCGTATTTTTTCCAATGGCAAAATTAGGTGTCGGTATGTCAAAAAATGATGCCGAATCAACACCAAAAATTTTCTAAATAAAGCAATGACATTTCGTTAATTCGTCTTTTCCAAGATAACTAGACAAGGCATCACCAAAGTTTCACTATTTTAATTGAATGGAAAAGTGAGATGCAAAATCATGATAAGGTGTATCATTTTCTGCGATGAAAAAATAAGACTATCAAAGTCAAAAGTTTGATCGAGTTAAAAACATCGTTTAGGCATCTTTTATAAAATTTTAGCAAGCACGACGATGCTTAATTAAAGTGGCATCATTATGCCTTCGCCCTCAGAACTCGGTTGGAAACGTTGGCTTAGCAAGGCATCGTTAAGGTTTCAGTGACATCTTCACTTGGCATTATCGAGGTATTCGTATATAAAAAATGAGACCCAATTGTTTACCATATTTATTCGGGCAAAAGTATACTAAATTTTGCTTTCAAGGCATGATGGCAAAATAAGCTATAATTTTGCCATTAAAGTTTGCTCGGGATACTTCTTGGAAGCTGTTAACAGCCCTGTATTCATCTTCTAGCTAGAGCAAGAGATTTCTTTGGTTCGGGTACCGAAGAAAGTGATTTGATAGAATGAAGTGATGCGCCTAAGGACAAAAGCTTAAGTGATTGCACTAATTTGGTCTTCTGGGATTGCCGGAGATTTTTGCTATAGAGATGGAATAATTTGTTAGTAATGCAGCTTTTCATTAGAAGAAGGTGTATGAATATGGACTTTTTAACATTCGAATTGATTTAAATTATGTTGTCTCTAGAAAGGTTTCTGTAGGTCTAAAATATTTGTTTTTACTCATGTTAATTTTTTTTAATGTATGAATTCTTAATATCATCGAGACTTCTTGAAATCACAGATGTTATGGTTTGACACTTTATCCAACAATCAAACCAATAAAGGGTCACTCATCTCAAAAGTTGGAAGACAAAATTACGCCTTTCCTTGGCAATTGCTCCAGATTATTACCATTCATTTTACCGCAAATTCAAGCAAATATCATACGCTCAGAATGATTCCAGATCAAACCGGGTGTATAATTACGAAATGTGAATTGCACAACTCCCACAAATTGATGACACACTATAAGTAAGGGATGTGTAATAACCGAGACGTAACAAACTCTTTTCGTTTCGGTACGGTTGATTTGATCTCGGAATAAAATGCAATCAACGAGGATGGTGACTAGTCTCTTTCTAGAAACTGCAGCCACGAGATGGTTCTATGGAAAGAAAAACTACCTGACGGCCCTTTTCCTGAGCATCCCTTTGAGCCTATCTTATCAAGACTCATCACAGGTTATGTAAATCGACCGAGCTCAATGATTGCCAGGTGTTTGCTTGAGCCAGTAACGGCCAACAAGAAACAACAACTTAAACAAACCATCTCGTAACAATCAACTCCCCAGAGGAATTTTCATCTGGCTATCGTCATCTAGTTTGGTCGGATTGTTTTCAGAAAGCGAATGCTTTTCCAAAAATTGCCCATTGGAAACGAATAGTCGACTTTTATGGAGGGCAGTGTTTGACCTAGTTTTGGCAGAATAATTATCTTATTTTGAAAGTGCCTTTTTTCTTCCTAGCTTATTGCCTGTTGAAACGGACGTGTCTCTGAATCGCAATTATTCTGGTTGATTATTAAAAATTTCGTCTAATTTGTTCAACTATTAGAGACCAGTAAGCAGCGATCAAGTTATTATGAGATATTGGTACCTTTATTTGTATCGTTCTACAAATAAAGTGTTTTTTAATTCGAAAAGAAATATCAATTTTAAATGAAGTATTTTTATTTATTTATTAATTTATTGTCTTTGATAGAAACCACACAGACATATCTTAAACTGAACATGAGTTATGTTCTAAGACTACGAATATTATTTCTTAACACTTCTTTGGTTTGATTAAAATTAAAAACGTTAGACACTTCATAAAAAACACAACAACAATTATGCATAGGGTGATTTTAGGCAAAAACTGTGCGACTAGATGGAATCTACAAAAAATTCAGTTGACGTAAGCGTCTCGCTGGAGCATGAATGTGGATGCTTAGTAGCAATAGAGGATAGTCAATATTGTTCATCAACAAATCAAAAACAAACATTTATTAAGGAATTAAAAAAAAAGTCTATTAAATCGTAACCTGAGGTACGAAATAGGGCATCAACTTTTTGAAGAATTGAGAAAATATTAAGTATAGAGGCTTGACATGACTCAGCATCAAAATAATCGACTGAATTCCTAGTTCTTAATTTCTATAGATTCACTGAAAAGGTCTGGGATTACTTTTTCCAGAAAGTTGATAGGGAATTATTAAAAGTTTGGGATAATATTTTCAAGAATCTTCATAGTGAATTATCGTAAGGATCACCATGTGATTCATTGATGTTTTTGTCACAAATAAACAATTAGACTAGAAAAATCATACCAATCATCGATAAATTGAGTCATTTTTCTTGAAACATTATCTTAGTTAGATAAGCTTTAGAAATCTTAGTCAAGAAGAATTTAAATGAAATATGAAAATTCATGAAATCTTAGAAAAAAAATTAAAATCCAGTATGTTAACTACAATTTTTTAACGAAAATTGTTTACAAAAATGTTAACGAGATTAAATTGTTAGAAAATTTCTCAATGATACGCATACCAAAAAAGATATAGAAAAAAGGAAGTTTTGTCAATAAATTTTGATAAAGATTCAACATCTAAAGCTTAAAAGTGAGTGATTTCCAAAAACATATATTTTTCTTACTTCAACTCATCACTGACCTCGACTTTGAAGTAATGAAGCGTAGTACAAGTCAAGGTTGCCGAAAAAAATTCTGTGTTTTTGAGAAAAATAATCTGACTTTCTGTGATTTTACCCAAAAATTCTGTGATGGTATTCTGTGATGCTATTTCCTTGAATTTCATAGAAAATTCAAGATAACTTGGATCTTTTTAACATTTTAGTTGAACGAAATCAATTATCATTACCAGTCTTATCATATTTTTCTTATTCAAAGTAAGAAATCTTAATTTGAAACCGATCGAGAAAATTATAATTTTTGAAATCCATACAAAATTCTAAAATTCTGTGAAATCTATGAAAATTTCAAAGTTCTGTGTTCTGTGACACAGATTCTGTGATGAAAATTTACCCAAAATTCTGTGAAATTACAGATTTTTCTGTGATTTCGGTAACCTTGAGTACAACCGTTTAAAAAAATAGTTTTTTTTTTCAAGAAAACGCATCATATTAGTTTTGAACAAAACGAAGGCCTCAAAAATTTTACGTATACTGAATTCCATAGACATAAAGTATAAATATTGATTTTCAATACCCCTACTTCAACTTTGAAAGGCGTTTTTCTTAAGCTGCATGATCGTAGGAACGGCAGGAGTTTTGTGGTTTAATCCTTCTCTCCATGAGGTTCCAAAAACGCCAAGAGAAATGTTTTTCGCTGAACTCAAAATTTTAAGTTCTTAATACAATTTGGATGAACAACGGTAATTAGTCAAGAGTGACAATCTTGGTTTAGAAATTAAACCAAAACCTCGAAATTCCATCTCAGGACCAAAATTTTAGAACAGTTTTTCAAATAATTTCTCACTTGTTGATAGTAAATTAGTCCCGACTATTGAACTCCAAAAGTTAGACTCCAAAAAGTCTAACACACTCCAAAAAGTAAGACTAAGCTTGCCAAATTGACCAGACTTTGCGCAGATGTTTTCACTTTACTTGCAAAATCAAACAGAAATTTAAATTGAGTTCTTAGAATTAAGTACCTTGAGTCTAAGAGAAATGTTTAAGCAGATTTTGTCAAAATAAACAAAAACGAATTGTTCGAACCCTAAAATATGGTTCTAAACCAGCTAATTATTTTCGATAAAAAAATCAATTTTTCAAGTGTTAATCTTCATGATTTTAATGCAATGATTCCGAAATTTGCCTGGGTATTGGCCGGGTTCTGGAGAAAATTCGAAACAATGTGCCCGGTTTATGCAAGGTTTTAACATAAAATAGCCCGAAAATTTCTAGTAAGTAGATACCCAGTTTATTTTTCTTGACTTTCATTTTGGATCATCATTGGAATAGAATCCTAATTCGAATCTTGGTTTTGAATTTCAAACTGAAATAAGATGGATTTTTCATATTCGAGATTTTGGGATAGGAAAACTTAAACCATAAGATTAGGACTTGGAAGTTTTATCCTCGATTCATACGGAGCATTGAAGTTTAAGAAAGTTTAACGAATCCCAAATTAAAAAATCTGATACAATTTCACCATTCGAAATTTTCGTTCAAATTTACAAGTTAAATAACGAGTAGATAATTGAAAACAAATTATATTGAAATCTCTAAAGAATAATGTAAGAGATTTCTGGTTTAATGCTCTGATCAAATTTCGCTTTTTGAGTTCAAATTCATAAGAATCCTGATCTGAAATTTAGACTCAGATTTGTAATTTGGGTTCTCTATGAATGGAACGACTGTTTTGGTTGATTTTTTAAAGGATTTTTAACGGCTATCTGTCTCGGATGTAAAAACGACTGTTTTTTACTTCAACGTTTCGATACATTTTGGATCTTCATCAGGGGCTAAAATTTATTGCTAATTTAGTGAAAATCGACATCAAATTTGGTTGATGCTTACCGATAAAATGTCGTTTTCTTGTTAAGTTTGATTCGGCTTTGCTTATCATAAATTGTTGTCATTGAGTTTCTGTGTTGGATTATCTTGGTTATAATTTTGTGTTTTATGTATTTTAAACTTTGGTGAGACTTACTGTAGACGAATTTAGTAGAATATTCGTTTGTCTGTTAAATATTGGGTGTTTTACAATTTTCTGCATAGGAACTTTGCACTGTGAACTATTTTGGTTTTCGAGTTGTTTTCAAATATGGCGTTCATTAATTTGTGTTGGTGTAATTTAATGTTTGTGATGTTGTGTTCTGATCCTTAGTATTGTTTTTTGCTTCTTGGGTTTTGATATTTTCTAAACACTGAAAAATATTTGTGTATGTTGAGTGTAAAATGTCTGTATCCTTTTTAATGTTAACAAACGATGATGTTGTTTTGATGTGACAGCTTTCCAGCATCATGAGTTTGATTTGATTGTCTCCCCGTGATTTTGGCCTTATCGATGTTAAACTAAGGATCAGAACACAACATCACAAACATTAAATTACACCAACACAAATTAATGAACGCCATATTTGAAAACAACTCGAATATCAAAAAAGTTTACAGTGCAAAGTTTCGATGCAATATTCAAGAGACTAACGAATACTCTACTTAAATTTGTCAACAGTAAGTCTCACCAAAGTTTAAAATACATAAAACACAAAATTGTAACCAAGATAATCAAACACAGAAACCCAATGACAACAATTTAAGATAAGCCGAATCAACTTAACAAGAAAACGATATATGTATCGGTAAGCATCAACCAAATTCGAAGTCGATTTTTTCTAAATTAGCAATAAATTTTAGCCCCTGATGGAAATTCAATAAGGATCGAAACGTTGGAGTAAAAAACAATCATTTTTACTCAAAAATCCGAGACTGATAGCCGTTAAAAATCTTAAAAAAAAAAAAAGAATTTGGGTTCAAAATCCAAAATTCAGATTCTGAATTAAAATTTAAAATTCGTATTCAGACTCAGCTCGAAGTTAAGATTTATAAACAAGATTAAAAATCAATTTAAAAATTTTATTAATGATTCCAGTTGAAGGAGATCGCTATCTCATAACTTCGATTCGTGATTCAAATTTAAGGTTTTATATGCAATCAGAGTCAATCAGAAACACAAACCTGGTGAATAGAACGAATATAAAATAAGATCTGAATTCATTAAAAAAAAATTTTTTTTTAAAGAAAATTGAAAACTTCGTTCACAGGGGTTTCATTATGAAACCTAAAATTATTATTGATAATTTTTGTTGGTAAAAGAACTTGTTTTTAAACATCAGTTGAAATTTAGCTGGAAATTTTGTTTAACATTCAACATTCTGTATATTGCAGTTTCTCAAACGAAAATTCAAGATAAAATCTTGAATTTTATTCGAGTTAAAAAAGTACAAAACTATCCTTATTTGAACTGTAAACCTAATGTGTACACTCATTTCTGAATAATTGTTACATTTTGAACAATGCTTAAAATGGTTATGCTTGTGTTTTAAAAAATAACCTTGCTTATTTAAGTAAATTCATAAAGTTTTTCTTTCAAACGAAACTTAAAAAATCCCTTACTTATTTGTTTGATTTTTTGTTTCGATTGAAGTCATCTCTTTGTGTCATTCACAAATTTGATCAACGATGCAATTGGCGAACCGACATAAAAAAATATCCCGGTACAACCAAGGTTGCCGAGAAAAATTCTGTGATTTTGCCTAAATAAAATCTGATTTTCTGTGATTCAACCCAGAAATTCTGTGATGAAAACAGCAAAAATTTCTTTGAAAAACCACGAAGAAATGAGTATTTTACACTTTTCACTTAAGAAAAATCAATTTACACTACCAATCTTAGCATGTTTTTCAAAAACAAAGTAAGGAATCCAAAATTTATGTTGACATAAAATTTATAAGTTTGGAAATACGTACAATATTTGAAAAATCTGTGAAATCTGTGAATATTTCCAAAATTCTGTGTTCTGTGACACAGATTCTGTGATGAAAATTTGCTCAAAATTCTGTGAAATTATAGATTTATCTGTGATTTCGGCAACCTTGAGTACAACTGTGTTCGATGGGCTCAAACTCACGGACGTCAGCTCAGGAGGCAACTAACTTGCCAACTGAGCTATGTCACAAGTCCCCATATTTGTGAAAGCTTAATGAAAAAAATTGGCATATCCTAGGACTTTTTATTCCAAAGTTTGAAATTAATAACTTTTAATGTAAAATAACTTTAACTTGAATTTTTCGATAGCACCTTCCTAGCAAAAATGTTATAGGAAAAAAAAATCACCAAATACTTACGTTTTCAAAAGTGATATAAACAAATATGATTTATTTAAAATAATCATCCTGAATTCAGAAAATAAATATCATCAGCCCTTTATAATTATAACTGGAGGAATTTGATAATAAATGAGAATATTTCAACTCTGAATTGGATCACTGAACACAACTAGAAAAGAATAATCTTCTTGCTTCTCATTACCAAATTGAATTGGATTTCTCAAGGTAACAAAACCCATTTTTTTATTGTTTCGCAATTATAGATTAGTTTTGTGCAATTATAGATTAGTTTAGTGTGCGACTTGGAAAAAAAATATTAATATGTCTTCTCATTTTCAGTTCTGCTTTATTTTATATTCAACAGAAATAGCGACCACTTCAAATAAATATAGGCTCAACAAACGACGATTCAGTTATGCAACCTTGTTCAATCAACGCGAATTATTTGATTGCCGTGTGCCAAATCAAGAAAACACGAAAATCACCAGAGAAATTTCGGCTCCACATTAAATAAGGGAATGTAATTTTATACACCATCAATCTCTATTAACCGAAACCATTTGTCACTTCACATTTAGCCCGAAGGTCCAGAGAGGAATGATGAGCAGCAGTTTGGAAATGTAGAGTGCTCTGTAATAAAACGAGCAAAAAAAAACCCGAAAACATGCTATAGGTGTTTGGCGTTTTTTTGTCCCACTCCTGCTGAATTCATCTCATTCCCTACTTCCCCACTTGCCATGGGTTGCAGGAGGAAAACCCCAGTAGCGCGCATCATCATCGAGTGACATAAAAAGCAAAATTCCTCATTTTATTACTGGCCGACAGCCATGAGGCAGGAGATAGATGGACCAGAAAAAAACCGTCCAAAAAAATCGAAATCAAATAAAACTGAAACTGCGCTGATTCACCCGGAGGGCTCTCGCCGCGCTGTTCGGTCATCTGAAGCAAATCTGGACCGGGGAGGATTCGATCAAATTAATGCTGACAGATCCCGGAACCAGGAATATGCAGAGCGGGGGAGTGGAAGACTGACTGTCACTTGGCGGAACCAGAAATGAAAAAAAGGAATAATAACAACAACAACAGCAAGCCGAACGAAAAAAAAATACACATAATGTTGGGAGAAAGCAGCCATTTTTGTTTGCCACCCCCCACCCCATCCAGAAAAAGTGCGGTTGGGAAAAGTTTTACTCGTTTTAATTTCCGGTCATTGGGTTTTGGTTTCACTCTCCTCACACATGGTCGTCGTCGTCGGCTGATTGATGGATAGGTCATGTGAAAGTTAATTGAATGTTAGAACGAAACCAAATGACGGTGGAGTTGGTCAGTTGAGGAAGAGGGAAAACGTGGGAGGACCGAGTGAGAAATGAGGGATTGAGCCCACAATGGCCGGAAACTGACCTTCGCCGGATTGGGCATTTTTCGCCGGAAAATCAGCAATATTTTAGATGTTGTTTGAAACGAGGGAAAGTTGTTTGGAAACAACGGTATACTTTTTTCCGATATTGATTTTGAAAACCGCAGCTTTAGAAGAAAAAATCAAAATTTAGAAGGCTGCAGCAAATAGCTTCACGAACAAATAATAACGCTCTCATTGGTGAAGCTTCAAAATTGTTTTAACACGTTGAATTTGTCAATGATGAAACAAGGCGTAAAACTTTGTATGATTTGAGGCCTTGACTTATCAAATTCACCACTTTAAAATATGGTCAAAATTCTTGAAAAAAACTATCCTTCGCCTATTTTTGATCAAATTGGAGTAGGGGAGAATGAGGATACTTGATCCCCTTTTCTTATTTTCATCATTTTTTTTCGGGGAAATTTAGCTACTTGCCGTCTTTTGCATTTTCTGACAGCGAATAATTTCAAGTTTATGTGCTCCAAAAGTTAGAACGATACATAAACTCGTAGTTGAAATAGAAGTAATCTTGTGAGACTAAAAAAAATGTGATATTTTTTAAGTTACAGCTGACTTGATCCTGTACTAAAAGAGACTTGATTTTCAATTCAGGGATCCCTGACCCAATAATCTAGTAAAATCTAAAGACAAAAGGTCCGTTGACTATTTTTTGCCATATAAGTTCTCATTTCACAGTTTGTAAGTATCAGACAAAGAGAATTCTTAAAGTTTGTCTACTACCCCAGTGGCATTGCATACTTTAAGGCGCAATTTTTTAGCTTTAATATGAATACAGTATATTTAATTCCTTTTCAACAGATAGTTACTGGATAAACATAAGTTATTGGGCAGATATTAGTAATTTCATGAGAACCAATGATCACGATCCATTCAGAGGAAACATACATCTGTTTGGACTCTAGGGATCAGTTTTTCCCATAAGAGTGCTCCAAATAACCCGACATTTGAAAAAGTTATGCGCTGGAGGCTTAAATTGGTCCTAGGCCTAGTAAAAGGTTTCATGCCAAATTTGGGCCAGATCGGATCACGAGAAGGGGTCGCTCAACGACCCTAAAGTTAGGATGGAATTTTGAGACATTTTGTTTGGGAGGAACATGAAAATCCAGTTTTTCATGAATAACTTTGGTCTCCTTTGGCCAATTTCTTTTGAAAACGGGTTTTCTTAACGCTTAAACTATGACAAATATTTATCCGAAGACTGCATTTCGATTCGAGTTAAGATCAAAAAGTTATTGGACTTAAAAAATGGGGTAACTTTTTTCAGGGCGATATTCATCACTGCTTCGAACATTTTGACACAGCATTTACAGTGATGAATATCACCCAGGAAATAGTTACCCCATTTTTGAAGTCTAATAACTTTTTTATCATAAGACAAATTGAAATGCAGTCTTGGGAAGAAATATTTGTCATAGTTTAGGCTTTAATAAAAACCGTTTTCAAAAGAAATCGGCCTAAGGAGACCAAAGTTATTCATGAAAAACTGGATTTTCATGTTCCTCCCGAAAAAAATGTCTCAAAATCCCATACAAACTTTATGGTCGTTGAGCGACCCCTTCCCGTGATCCGATCTGGTCCAAATTTGGCATGAGACCTAGTACTGACTTTGGTTAACAAGTTTGAGATTCAGAAATTTAACTAACAAACAAAATTTAAAGTCTGAAATTTTTTGAAATTTGAATTCCTCAACAAAATAGTCATTATTAAATTTTAGTTGTGAAACTCATTTGCGCGTGAAATTTGTAACCTAAACCTGGATTTAATATTTGAATTTTGAATCTGTTTCGAATTTCAATTTGATTTTTGAAATTCACAACAAACTATTTCTGAATTAAGATTCCATATGAGAAATTCAAATAGCCAAGAATTGGAATTTGTTTCGAAGCCCTCAATCATAAATCTTCAATTTTAGTTATGAAGTTTTAGCTTTCATTCTGAATTAATTATTTCAATTATTTATTTAGCAAACCTGTTTTAAAATATGAATTTCGAATGATGAATGTTATTCTTAATTTTTAATTCTGGATCGCTATTTTAAAGCTATGTTATATTTGAATAGACTTAAGAATTAAGTTTTAGAACTTCAAATCTGAATATGAAATAAGATAATTTCAATTCAATTTTACTTTGTTTTATATTCTGAAAATTGCTTAATAAATACTGATAGTGCGTATGAGTTTCGAAAATCATGGATCAAAATTTAAATGAAATGCAAAAAAATTTAACAACGATTTCAAAACATTTTTTTTTCATTTTTAAAACCTTGAATATCGAATTCTAAATATGCAATAGACAATAGGAAACCAGAAGCTCTGAAATAAGTTTAATCTCATTTGAAATTTAATATTCAGAAAAGATTTTTTCTCACCAAATGAGAAAATTGTGAAAAAGTAAAGTAAAGTAGAGTTCTAAGTCAAGATTGCTACTCTTGGAAAGCCTTTTTCAATCATCAAAATTTTATTAAAAATTTGAAATTTTAAGTGAGGAGTAGAATACCTTGTTTGTTTTCCTGGAAAATCTACAAACATATCTACGATGCTGACCTTTTTCCATGGTTCCAAGAATGCAAAAATTTATTTAAATACATTTGGAGTGCTGAAATCAAATATGCAAATTTTTCCCTCATTGGTTCTAGTTTTTGGAAGTCAAGAGCGAATTAAATAGGTCAAAATATTTGGAAAAAATTAAACTACTTTCTGACGCAGCTGTAGAGAGCAAACTCTAATTTTTTGATTTACAAACTTTAGATAAATTCTCAGCTTTCTCAAAGCCCATGTGCAATTTGATTTCTGCGAAGAAAGTCAGAGATCTTTAAGTTTTATTTTGTACATTCCCAAGAGTAATTTTTGATTTTTAGTAATTTTGAGTAATTTCGAGTAATTTTGGGACTTTTTGTGAAAAAAAAAATCTCAAAAGCTATCTCAGCAATTTCTCGAAACACAACTTAAGGCAGGAATGAAAGAAGACTTTCTTTTGAATTTACGTTTAATTTATCACTGAAACAAGAATATCAAGTGAAAGTTTAAGCCTTTGAAAAAAAGTAGAACATTATAGATTTAATTAAAATATTTTTTCCATTTTATTTATCACTGGTTTATTGTAGTTAAAATTGTTTGGTAATGTGACTTCCGAATGCCATTTCAACAAATAAAAAGGTGAGACAAAATCCAATGAAAGACTGGAATTCATGATAAATTTTTTTTCCAGAATCAGTTTGTAATTTCGTTTATCTTTCATTTAACTTTCATTAATTTTGATAATAAATTGCTTTACCTGATCAGATTGTTATCTAACTATTATACGTGATCACACATTAACATGAATAATTTTTATTCGATCATAGTATTTTTACGTTTTAATGTCATTCGCGACTTGTTATTCCAAAACTAAGGTGACAAAATTACCCCAGATCTTTAAATTTTTTTAGATTTTGGGAAATGCAACTACTTTAGATCTTGAAAACTATAGAAACAGCAACGATGCTTAGTACTTCCGCCAACAATAATGTTTTGAAAATAATCGAAAAAAAGATAAAATATTTTCACACACAGCACAAAAAAAAATGCGAATGATGTTCTCAAAATTTCATCAGCTGTTCAATCTAAAAGCCGAAATAATTATTTTGAAAAAGTTAACCATTTTTTTGTAATCAGACATTGAAATTTTTTTAGGCAGATTCAAAAGTTTTGTTGAGTTAAATGAGCTAATAATATCCGGGAAACTGGAATACACAGTATTTTACCAACATTTTTTTTAGGCCGACAAATTATTTTGATTTTTTATTAATAAGCTTTTTTTCACATAAAGTAGGTAAGTCAAGTTCCTGTCCAAATTAAAAAAAAATAAAGTCTATATAAACATGATGTTTTTGACTTTAAATTTAAAAAACATTCAATACATAAATAATGTTTATTATTTTTATTGTAAACATATGTTTAAAGAATTATTCAAGCACATACAACGAATTTAAAAGTGTTTAAAAGTTTTTTTTTATGTCGAAAGTTAATATTTATGATTTTTTCAAGTGGCTCCAGAGAGTAAACAACAAAAAGTTGAAATTTGTAAATAAATTTTTATTAAAAAATGGTTTCGAACAGTAATTTTCAAAGTAATATTTAAACATTATTGACCACCAACAAATGTTTTCAATTGTTTCCTCTATAAAATATTTGCAAGTGATCCTTAGAACGCCGTCTTTTTTCGGTTTTCTTCTTGATTTTGTCACAGAAATTTCACAGTCCTTGGAGTGTCTATTTGTCATTCCCGACTAAAACAAATATGTCTTTCTTGTTTCTCAACCGATTAAAAAAGTTTATAGTTTTGGAAACCTCGTAATGTAACTCAAATATGCTTTTCTGACAATATTCACCTAAAATAGTTTTCCGTTAATAAAAATCTAAGGAAAAAAATCCAAAAAAATCGGAAAAAGAATGAAAATCAGCTAAAGAATGCTGAAAAATATTTCACATGGCGTCCAAGAAAGCTGAAGTTAAAAGCCATACGATACATATAAGGATATACTTTTTTGAAAATTTTTAAGATCATGATTAAAAATGTAAAAAAGTGGTATAAAAACCGTAATTTTCAATCAATAAATCGTCAAAATTGTTTAACTCACTCAAGAAAAATTTCGAAAAGAGGATTGAAAAGTTGACGTATTTGGGCAATTTTTTGCATTTTTTTGGTAAAATACGAAACACATAATTTTTCACACGATTTTTCAAAGGTAGCTGTTTTTCAAACTTTTTGTCGAAACGTAATTTCTTAGATTTCACAGATTCATAAATTTTGTGTTTCGTATTTTTTTAAATCTGAAAATGCAATAGAGTGCCCAACTACGTGAATTTTTCTCAATCCTCTTTTTAAAATTTATCTGGTGTGATTTTAACAATTTTTACGGTTCATTGATTGAAAAGTACAGTTTTTACACCACTATTTCATGTTTTGTGGTATATTCTTAAAAAAAATTTAAAAAAATATCCTTATGTGTAACGTGTAGCTTCAACTTCACCTTTCATGGACACCAAATTAAATTTTTTTTCTCATACGGTCGAAGATCTTCAGTCTTTTTTTCGAAGCATGTTTTTTCCGATTATTAACTTAGACTTTGAATAACGGAAAACTGATGTGTTGTAGGTAAATATTATCTGAAAAAAAAAATACTTGAGTTTTATTACGAGATTTCCAAACCTATAAGTTTTGTAAGGTGGTATTGCGGTTTTAGTCAGGAGTGTCAAATTCACACTCCGAAGACTGTAACGGTATATCCGGTAATTTCAGGGACGGATGAGGGTTAATACTAACATAATGTTATTTCTTTTTTTTTGATACCTATGTGAATAGAATCATTCAAGCACATGCAAAAAATTTGAAATTGTTTAAAAATTTTCCAATAGTTTTGTTGGAAATGAACATTTATGATCTCATCAGGTGGCTCCAGAGAGTAAACCCCAAAATGTTGAAATCTGTAAACAAAGCTGATTAAACGGGTTTCGAACAGTTAATTTAAAATATCGCTTAATGTAACCAATTGGTTCCTTTTTGAATTGTGTGCAAGTGATCTTCGAAAACCCGTTGTTTTCTGTTCTTTTTCACTGAATTTCCATTAAAAGACAATTCGGTGTCAAAATTTGGATAAGGCTCATGAACCCACATCGTTGTTTTGAATAAATCGCGTTAAAAATTGGTCAGCTCAATAGACTCTCAGCAAAAATATTATTCTGTTTTTTTTTTAATTATTTCTCGAACTACAAATATTCTCAGATAACCTCTCACAAGCAAAAAGAAGATTGCCCAACTTACTTTTTTACCCATCCGAAATTTATCATATGGGAATATTTTATGCATTTGCTCTCTTTTTTGAATTGAAAACCATATTATCATTGGAAAATAATGAAAAATTTATTTACATCAAACGACTGGTGTAAAAATAAGACGTTGCAATGATTTGGATAAAGTATTCGTCTTTGTATTTTGGTTTGCTCAAATACATCATGGTAATCCGTCAGAACTTCCATTTAAAATCCATCAAACTTTTTACTTGAATTGAATTAGAATCATCCCGATCAGGAGGGAAAAACAAAATTATATCAAAATGAGATATTTCGATACTTATTTTTTTTTTCTATCTAAATGAGTTATAATTCAGTACTCGTAGGATGTTAAAATATCTCAAATTATATCAAAAAATCTATACGATCATAGCTAAATTATATCAGTTTTTGATATGCTCCTATCAAGATTATATCTCGTTCAGATAGCATAGTTTGATATTGGACAAAACAAATTATATCAAAATTATAACTTATTAAGATATGAGTGCGTCGAGAAAACTTTCTAGTGGGAGGTCAATAACCCACATTATTTGATAAAACCATGCCCCATTTTTGGTTTCCCAAAACTTTGATTCAATTTTATGAATCTGTTGGGCGAAACTCGTTAATGTAAGGTTTGAGCCGTTGACTTCGATATCCGTGTTTCAGAAAAAAAGTTATACGTATATCAGAATAAGGTACAATCATTTGATTTTAGGAAAATCCGAAAAAAATCTTGATCATTGAATATGAGCTCAACCCCATTCAAGTTTGTCAATCAGAAAAAGATATAATTCAGATTGGAGAAACTTAAAATCGAAAATTTGGAGTACTTAATTATCACTGAATCAGATGTAAATATCTTGGTGAGAAACGTTTGAGTTATTATTTTGATATGGTCTCCTGATCGGGATCAACTGATAACCCACAGCACAACGTTAAAGTAATGAAACCACCAGGTGGCTCCAGAGAGCAAACGTTTGCAGACACTCCTAAAAAAACCATCAAACTATTCGCTGCTTGATTTATAACTACATTGAAAAAGCATTAACAATTTGTGACACTTCACAATACTTTTGAAATTTGTATAGTATTTATCTTCCAGGAATTCTGATTTTCGAATCTCACTTTACGAATCAAAGCCTATGATATCAAAACTGCGAATCAAATTCTTCGATTTGAAAACAATAAACGCTTTTCCAACCCTTTCTTAACTACTTTTTACCCGTTTGGCACCCGTGTCCTATTCAAGAGCCCAGAAGAAAAAATCCGGAATCTTTCCCTTTGCGGACGGGGAGAAGCCGAAACGACCGAACGAGCATTTGAAAAATTAGATTAATGTTGATTCAAATGTTCATCACCGAAACGAGATCCTTCGAATCGGTTTCGATCACCAAGGCGACTGTCTGGGTTGACTGAGCTTGTTTTCCTGCTTCAGCTGCGCCCGCTTTTCTTTGTTTGTATCCTTTGCTTGTATATTTTGCTCCCAAAAGTTAACCCTTCGGTCGGACTCGGGGCCTTCGGAAAGAATAAGAAAGGGACAAAATTGAAAGCGGTCACTGGACGTTTATTCATGTTTAATTTGAAAGCCTCCTTGGGGAAAATTGAAATTTAAGATTGTTGATTAAATGTAAGAGTTACTGGGAAAAAAGGTTATTTCTTCACTACCATGTCAGATTTTTTGTAATTCCATTTAAAATATTTTAAAATCCTTTGATTTTAGTGTGCTTTTTTAATCAATGAGCCTAATTTATTTTCTTTGAATTTAAATTTTTAGGTTGATGCTAAATTATGTCACATCGTTGAAATCTCTCTTTCAATCTCCAGGGTATATTTTCTCAATCGAACAATTCAATCGGAATTCAAAACATTGGTTTGTTTTCCTTTTCGGCTTCGACTTCTCAACAAAGTGTTTGTATCTTTTCCCAAACACCACTGAACCATTTTCCAAACCATGTATATCCTGGAGGCAAATGTTGATGTTGTTGTTATTTCCCTGCTAAAAATCTCTTCAACAACGATTTGTCTGGCCCCAGTTTCCGTTTGTCAAACGCGGACGGGACAGAGAAAAATAAACAAAAACAAAGTCACTCGTTCGAATGTTCTGCTCCTACTCTTAAGCACAGCGTTAGAAGCATACGGAAGACTTTTCCATCTGTTTGGATGCTCTAAAGAAAGGGGGATTGCTTTTTCCGGCCAAGACCAAGAAAGCGTCTTCTTCTATGTCCTAAATTCGAAGACGTTGCCTCCTACCGTTTGCCTTCTTTTCTGCCCTCGATTGGCGGGCGCCGGCCCTCCTGACGGTAATTTGTCGAGTTGATTATTGTAATTTTTCAAATTTTCCCAATGGCCGTGATTGAGGATAAGGCAAATCGGAGCTGACGGCGTTGTATTTCATTTTGTTCTTCCTCTTCCGTTTTACAGGATTATGTGTGTGATTCAAGACATTATAACGGTTAATGGGTTTTTGAATGTTGCGAATGGAGGTGGCATTTTTCTTCGGCTTTAACGTTAAGTGGGGTTGATTGATTTAAAAAGGAAGGCAACAAAGTTTTAGATAACTGCCCGAGTCAGTACATTTTTAAAGCAGTTTTGAATCTTATCAAATTCAATATTTCACTAAGAATCGTATTTGCGTTGTGTGTGAGGTGACGATAGTTGAGTTAAAGCTTAGTTCATTTGGAAATGAGACAGTTATGGACGCGTGTTTCATGAAAACCATTCGATCGAACAACTTTCTGAGAAGAAAATGTAGGTAATCGGATAAACATTATTTTCATAATTATAATATTTGTACTTTTTTCTCTTGGTATCTCTTATCTGTCGTCGCACACTTTTTCCAGTTATGTTTGTTTAGTTTAGTTAGTTTTTATCACATAATACATCGTCAAATCTGTATGTTAGGTGACTGCATCCATTTTCTACAATTTCTGGTACCTTTTTTGACAATATTTCTTTTTTGCAGAAACTGGGGACAATTTGATAGGTTCAGGTGTTTCGAATTGAAGAAGAATTAATTATTTTGTGCTACTACAATACGTTTTCACTCGAATGTCAGCACTCAAAATTTTAAAAAAGCATACTAGAATCATCATAAGATTCAGGTGAAGGTAAAACCGATTAGTTGAGATTGTAGGTTACGAAGTTTCCAAACAAGACTACTCTTTTTAAGCTTTTAAAAACATCGAAAACCAAAGTTTTCCCTCCCAAATTTTTTATCTCTATGAGTACATGCCAAATCATGATATTTCTAGCAAAACAACCAACAAATATAACAAGATTCTTCTAGGGACCTTGAAACAAGCAGAGATGTTGCAGGATTCAACCACCGTAAATTGTAAAAATTAGTTTTTTTTTCACAAGTTTTGTCTCCTTTCAAAAATCATCTGCCGCATTGGCTCGGCACTGGTTTTACAACTTACGAGCTCTGGAACAACAAATATTTTTGGTTTGAGGTTAAGTTTACAAAACTGATTGCTGGACAACACTTTTGATCTCTTAGAGACAAATTCGCTGGACAACTCAGCCATCTACACTCAGTTTTCGCTTATTCATAATTTAACATGCTCGTTTAAGCCTTAATTTGCCTTAATTTAATTGAACTTTGTGGACAAAAATGACAAAAATGACAAAAATGACAAAAATGACAAAAATGACAAAAATGACAAAAATGACAAAAATGACAAAAATGACAAAAATGACAAAAATGACAAAAATGACAAAAATGACAAAAATGACAAAAATGACAAAAATGACAAAAATGACAAAAATGACAAAAATGACAAAAATGACAAAAATGACAAAAATGACAAAAATGACAAAAATGACAAAAATGACAAAAATGACAAAAATGACAAAAATGACAAAAATGACAAAAATGACAAAAATGACAAAAATGACAAAAATGACAAAAATGACAAAAATGACAAAAATGACAAAAATGACAAAAATGACAAAAATGACAAAAATGACAAAAATGACAAAAATGACAAAAATGACAAAAATGACAAAAATGACAAAAATGACAAAAATGACAAAAATGACAAAAATGACAAAAATGACAAAAATGACAAAAATGACAAAAATGACAAAAATGACAAAAATGACAAAAATGACAAAAATGACAAAAATGACAAAAATGACAAAAATGACAAAAATGACAAAAATGACAAAAATGACAAAAATGACAAAAATGACAAAAATGACAAAAATGACAAAAATGACAAAAATGACAAAAATGACAAAAATGACAAAAATGACAAAAATGACAAAAATGACAAAAATGACAAAAATGACAAAAATGACAGAAATGACAAAAATGACAAAAATGACAAAAATGACAAAAATGACAAAAATGACAAAAATGATAAAAATGACAAAAATGACAAAAATGACAAAAATGACAAAAATGACAAAAATGACAAAAATGACAAAAATGACAAAAATGACAAAAATGACAAAAATGACAAAAATGACAAAAATGACAAAAATGACAAAAATGACAAAAATGACAAAAATGACAAAAATGACAAAAATGACAAAAATGACAAAAATAACAAAAATGACAAAAATGACAAAAATGACAAAAATGACAAAAATGACAAAAATGACAAAAATGACAAAAATGACAAAAATGACAAAAATGACAAAAATGACAAAAATGACAAAAATGACAAAAATGACAAAAATGACAAAAATGACAAAAATGACAAAAATGACAAAAATGACAAAAATGACAAAAATGACATAAATGACAAAAATGACAAAAATGACAAAAATGACAAAAATGACAAAAAACAAACAAAAATTGTAAAATTGACAAAAAAGGTAAAAATTACAAAACGACAAAACTGTCAAAATTTACTAAATTGAAAAAAAGGCATTATTAGCAATACTGAAAAGGTAAACGAAATCGACAAAACTGAAAAACTTGACTATATTTGCTCAATTGACGAAATTAACCAGTTTTGCACATATGTAGATCTCGTCAGTTTCCTCTGATTTTGTCAGAAAGTCATTTTTGTCAATTTGGCCTCTTTTGTAAATCAAATTTGTTAGTTTAGTCACTTTTGTCAATTTCTAAAGTTTTGTTTATTTTGCCTTTTTGTTTTTTTAGTTTTATCATTTTTGCCAATTTAGGCATTTTGTCAATTTTTTCAGTTTTGTCACATTTGTCAGTTTTGTCACATTTGTCAATTTTGTCAATTTTGTCAATTTTGTCAATTTTGCCAATTTAGGCATTTTGTCAATTTTTTCAGTTTTGTCACATTTGTCAGTTTTGTCACATTTGTCAATTTTGTCATTTTTGTCAATTTTGTCAATTTTGTCAATTTTGTCAATTTTGTCAATTTTGTCAATTTTGTCAATTTTGTCAATTTTGTCAATTTTGTCAATTTTGTCAATTTTGTCAATTTTGTCAATTTTGTCAATTTTGTCAATTTTGTCAATTTTGTCAATTTTGTCAATTTTGTCAATTTTGTCAATTTTGTCAATTTTGTCAATTTTGTCAATTTTGTCAATTTTGTCAATTTTGTCAATTTTGTCAATTTTGTCAATTTTGTCAATTTTGTCAATTTTGTCAATTTTGTCAATTTTGTCAATTTTGTCAATTTTGTCAATTTTGTCAATTTTGTCAATTTTGTCAATTTTGTCAATTTTGTCAATTTTGTCAATTTTGTCAATTTTGTCAATTTTGTCAATTTTGTCAATTTTGTCAATTTTGTCAATTTTGTCAATTTTGTCAATTTTGTCAATTTTGTCAATTTTGTCAATTTTGTCAATTTTGTCAATTTTGTCAATTTTGTCAATTTTGTCAATTTTGTCAATTTTGTCAATTTTGTTAATTTTGTCAATTTTGTCAATTTTGTCAATTTTGTCAATTTTGTCAATTTTGTCAATTTTGTCAATTTTGTCAATTTTGTCAATTTTGTCAATTTTGTCAATTTTGTCAATTTTGTCAATTTTGTCAATTTTGTCAATTTTGTCATTTTTGTCAATTTTGTCAATTTTGTCAATTTTGTCAATTTTGTCAATTTTGTCAATTTTGTCAATTTTGTCAATTTTGTCAATTTTGTCAATTTTGTCAATTTTGTCAATTTTGTCAATTTTGTCAATTTTGTCAATTTTGTCAATTTTGTCAATTTTGTCAATTTTGTCAATTTTGTCAATTTTGTCAATTTTGTCAATTTTGTCAATTTTGTCAATTTTGTCAATTTTGTCAATTTTGTGGATTTTTCATAATTTGCTCAATTTTTGTCAACTTTGTCAATTTTGTCAACTTTGTCAATTTTGTGGATTTTTCATAATTTGCTCAATTTTTTGCAACTTTGTCAATTTTGTCCATTTGTCAATTTTGCAATATAGTAAGCTTTGTAATTTATGTTATTTTTTTTTTCAATTTTGTAATTTAAATTTATTTTTCAAATTTGGTAATTTTTTATCAACTTAGCTATTTTTTTCAATGTTTTTATTGTTGAATGTTCAATCAATTTTTGCAGTCTCCACAAGAATATCATACAAAAAACAAAGAAAAAAAAATGTTTAACTCGAAACAATTATCAAAATCAGTAAAATATTTCTAAGAGTTCAAAGTTAATGGTATACATTTGAAAATACGCTGGACCTATCTAAAAATCAAAACTCATTCAAGATTTGAAATGCAGCTTACAGTGAAACACATTTTATTTTTGTTTTTTTTTTTACTAAAAGTCAATGTGATTATGAACATCAAATAAAGTTTAATACCTTCAAACTTTTGAACAAAAATGGTTTTGATGAAAAGATTTTTCTTTTGCCTTTTGCAAGATAAATACTAAATTTTACAGATTTGTCATTCCATTTTCGTTTATTAATAGCGTAAGATTTTACATCTTTTTTATGCTACATCGCGTGCTATGTGTATCAATATATGCACCATTTTTCTTTCATTGCACTATTTTTAACAAAATTTTGACTACGATTAAAATTAACCAAACAATGTTTCTTAAATGTGTTAAGATTCATAATAGATTTTAAGTGACTGGGTATGGAAGATCCCTATGCTGCAGTTGTGTAAGAGGGAATCAAATAATTTCTAACTCGCGAACTTCGAAAAGGCTTCAGCTTTGAATAGAGATATTTTGGGCTTTTTGTCGTTTTTATTTGTTTGAAAATTTTACATGATCGAGCTTTAATGAAATCGTTAAAAGAGTATCCTAAAAGTTTATGTTGCAGATGTGATACTCGATCATATCGCGAAAGATTGAATACAAATCGTACACAGTTATTTAGGGCAACCTTAACTCTATCTAGTGTTTGAGCAGTGATCGAAGGCAGAAGGAAATCCATTGATATAAAGTATGGCAATATAAATGATTTAAAATGTCGAAGCTTGACATTCTCGTTAAAAATTCTGATTTGAGTCGCAAGTTTTTTAACGTACCATAAACTTTTCCACATTGCACAAGTGAGTGATTATCCCATGAGAACTTTCTATTTATTGTAAACCCTAAATTTACTGCTTTTTCAACAAGTTCAATATGATCAATTCCAAGTTTTAAAGATGGATTTTCTGTAGCGCTATCTCGCGTGATAAAAAGAGCATTCGATTTAGAGGCATTCAAAGTTAGGAAATGAGAAGCCCACATTCGCAGTGGTTCTAAATCGGTATATACTAGATGATTCATGTCGTGAATATGCCTGTTCTTACAAAAAGCGTAAAGCTGTATGTCGTCAGCAAAAATGTGGATTGAACAATATTTAATAACGTTGGGAAGATCATTTATGTATAGGCTAAATAAGATAGGTCCAAGAATAGAGCCTTGAGGCACCCCGGAACTTACTGGTAAAAATCTTTATAACTTATTGTTACATAAGACTGCTTGTTGTCGGTTCTCTAGGTAGAAAAATATAAATTTAACAGCTGATGGTAGAAAATTAAAATTTCTATTAAGTTTATCACACAATTTATTATGAGAAATGGTGTCAAATGCTTTTGTGCAATCAAGAAGAACAAGTATAACATTACTGCCTTCATCAATTGATTTTAATATATCATCACATATCTTAATCATTGCTGTTTTTGTGCTGTGACCAGATCGATAGCCAGACTGATTTTCATTGATAAGATTGTTATTTTCTAAATTTAAATGAACTTTGATAAAAAGGAGAATATCAATTTAACTTCAAGAGTACCAGTGATCAAAATCAGAGATAAAATCATTTTTTATTTCGTTCAGTTATCAACCTTAAAGACTGAAATTTTTCATTTCTGAAGTTCACAATGAATATTGATAAAACAACATGCTCAGTTCATCATTGAAAGCTTCTATTGCCAAAGTACAGGTTGAGAAAAAGGTGATTTCTTGAATGTTCAATAAGAAACTTATATAAAAAAAAAATTGAAGTTTCGTTGTAAATTTTGAAAGCATAAAGCAAAAGCTTGTTTAATAAACTTTGTGCATTAAAATTTTGTTTCAAAGTTTTTTTTTTCGAAAAATTTTGACTCTTTTCATAAATTATAAAATCAACGATTAAAAAAAAAATTATTCAAAGGAGTAAAAATACGTAAAACCTTCATGAGTTTTCAAGCGCAAGTATTAAAGTTTAAAATTTCTGAATATTTTGTAGCCGTCAATTGAAATACTGGGTCCTACAAAGGACAAAAGGTAGACATACAAATAAATCAACTTCAACATCAAAGGTAGACACTATGTTATTCTTTTTAAAAATTTAGATTATTTGGCTTATATTTCTTCAGAACACAGAAATTCATGATTGAAAAACAATGAGAAATTATTCAAATTATTTTAAAAGAAATTAAGAATGTTTGATTATAAAAATCGGTAAATTCATGTGAAAATTTAAATAAAAACAATGAAATTCGGTTACTTTATTTGAATATTAAAACAAAATAAGACATTTAAAAAAGTACGTTTCTAGTATTGATGACATGGAGTTTATAAGTTTGAAAATGAATCAGTTTTAGGTGAAATTAATCATAGATAACTGATGCTCTAACAAATCTCCACGAAATTGAGAAAAACTGATTCCTTATTTGTTTATTACATTTTAACTTATTTATGAATAATAATGATGACGGTGATGATGATGCATGATTTAAATAAGTGAAATTCTACAGTTTTTATAAACTTGGAATAAATTATTACATGCTAACTTAGCATTGCTAAGTATAAACTTTAATTACAAGAATGACACATTTTGCTCAAAACAATGGAGATTATTTGCTTTATTTTCACGACACAACCTGACATAATTCTTTCTAATATCTCGGTCCGTGGCAACCGTTCTCTTCACTTCTAATGACAGCTCTATTCCCCCACACAGAAACAAGTGATTACTTAATACATGTGCAACGGACCCAGCGATGTCATACTTTTGTCTGTATCATCGATGTGTCTCATTCTGTTTCATTGCGACTCTTATGGACGAGAATGGGACACACTTATAATACAGATTTTTTATGGCGGACCTAGCTTGATAGTTCGACACAAGGGAATTACTACGATTGCAGAGTTTTCGCTATCTCTTTCTTTCAACTTCGTGTTGGGTTTCTGAATTGAAACATTTCATGAATGAAATAATTCCAGATTTTAGAGCGTTAACTATTCAGTTTCAGATACTATTGAAAATCAATGATACCTAGATGACAGCTGGGACCTGCTTATAAATATTTTTGAATCTCTGATTTCAATTTCAATGTATCATGAGTTTGAGTTAAACTGATTCAGGTTCAGAAATCGAAACATCCATATTTTTAATTAGTATTCTTTTTTACAGCTTGTTAATCAATAACATTAATATAGAGTAATAATTATTGAAACATTTTGAAATTTTGAAATATATTTCTTCAGTGAATCATTACTATTACATTTTCCAGGGCATCATTCGTTCTAGGTTTATTTTGAAGATATTCAATTATTTTTCATCGAAATATTGTTTTTACAGGAATTTATATTAACGCTACCATTATATTTACCTGTTACATTATACTTCCAGCATTTAAACTGTTACTTGATGATTTCATCGAATTAATGAATACATTCTTTTCAGCTTAACCCTTTAGTGATAAATCATCAATAGTAATTTACAAAATGACTGAAATATCTAATAATATTACATTAGATATTTCATTGTATGTATTATAATTTTCAAGTTTTGAAAGTATTTTGGAAACCATCTCCGACCTTAGAAGCTCTTCCATACCTAATTTCACACTGATCGGTTCAGTGGTTTTCGAGTCTGTAGGGAACAGACAGGCAGACAAACGTTCATTCTTATACAAATAGATGAGGCCCTTAGGGCCAAAGGGGTAAAAGTGAATTTTCTAACAAACGTAAAAGTACGTAAATGATATTCAAAAAAATATGAAAAATTCATCAAATATTTTAGTATGAAAAATCGTTTGGCATTACTAACTCAAAATCGATCATTTTGTTACTTATACCCAATTAGTTCTGAGGGCCTCATTTGCATTTAAAGTTATATGCATTAAATATTGACTTATAAAAAAATCTGTTCTTTTTTATCTTGTTATTATATTCCATATGACTATATTCCAATATTCCATATTATTATATTTATCATTATATAAACAATCATATAACGTGGGTAAGGCGCATCAGGGTATGATTTCTCCTGTTTATTGATTATTTTGATTTTCAGCTATAGAAAAAAAGATCAGCATATGAACATCAATATTTCATACATTCTTTCCTTTTTTTACATTTGGTCAGGACCAGATGGAACTTTATTGACTCTAGTCGCATTTCAGTTTCATTAATATTTTTTTTCTCAAGGTTTTTAACAGGATTCCTGCGGTTTGATTTCTTCAACATGTTTCCAAACTAATACATTGTCATTATTTTTAATTTTTCAGGTGATTTGAACTGTATTGTTTATATAATCAAAATTATAAAAACTTCTCACATGTAGACGTTCTAAATCATATTGTATTTTTGTGTCAATTGTTTTATTCGATTATACAAAATTATATTTTATTTTACTGTGTTTCATTACATTGTCTTTATATTATAAAAAAAAAAATAAGGACGCACTCTTTTTTCGGAAGCCTTGGCGGCGGGATTATAATTTGCATGCTATCGTGGTTAGTCAACAATTTGGTTATAGCTTCTCGAGACTTTTCCCTTTTTCACCCTGGATACCGTTAGTGCCTCTGCTTACGATTCCATTCCTTTAGAAGTCTCATTGAGTGGTTATGATTGTGTTGCGTGGTAGCCAAGATGGACGTGTGGGTTATTTTTTTTGCCACAACCGCGGCGCTGCCGTAAACCCAAGGTGGATATAATACATACATACATACATACTTGGAATAAATTATTACATGCATATCCGACTATAGTAAAGAAATTTAAAATAGAAAAGATTTTATTTCATTTTTCTAATTTGTTGAAATCTGCATTTGATTTTCGCTTAAAAATATCCGAAATTAAATTTGATTTAAATGGAGTAAATTGAACAAGTAGAAGACTGCTATAACTTTTTTTCGCTGACCCCTAAATTAGTTGCAGTCTTGAGGAAAGTATATTATTGATTCGAAGCCTTTATTTAAATTTTTTGTTATGTTTTAAAGTTTTGTCAAAAAAGTCAAAATAGAAATTCTTAAATAATTTTCACCTGTTTTCAAAAGTGATTTAAAAAACAAAGCTCTTAGACAAAAACCTAATTGCAAATTTGATGTATGCCACCCAAATTATTCAAAATCTTCTCTTAAATTCTTTGCACCTGGGATCAAGTGATTGATGAATCAATTGATTTCAAATTATCTTTTAATTATGGATTCACCGGGTTCGGAATTCTGTAATCATCATTTGTTGATTCAGAATTAAAAATCATATCATTTGTTTATTGCAATGTATCATTTGTAATAATAAACTGGCTGTAAGAAAGGCAACAATCCACTGGAAAGTGTATTAAATCAGGTTTTTTTCATTAAGTCTATGAAATTTCTTTTAAAAAACATGACAAATTTGATTCGGAAAGAAAATGCATTTTTCCTCTGTTAATGATTTGTGTTTTTGAACCCATTTTTTATGGAAATAATTCGAATATTGTTTAAGTTATGTCATTTTTCAATTCGATTTTGTTCAAGAGCTCGTTCTTCTTATAAGGGAAAGTTTTTTTTAATAAATAAATCGTAATGACAAAGTTTCAAAACTTTAAAGTTTCTCAAATAAATATTTATTTTAAACATTTCATGAGTATATTTGTATTATACTGAAAATTGGCATATTTTTATGTGGAAACAATCAGAAAGTAATAGAAGACCTAGTCAAAAGCTGTATGAAAATTTTTATACTACAAAATTTGATTCAAATGTTATCCATATATGCGATCGAAAATGTGAATGTGATCGACCAGAACGAATTTCTTGGCTTACAAACAATCGACTCCGATTGATAAAATGTATAGACATCGTTTCCAGTAAAAATATTTGTGAATTAAACTGGAGTGTTGCGAAAAAATGCTAATCGCGTTCAGTTTGATCTGGTCAAATCTCGGCAAAATATTCAATTGCTTTAAATATTTAGTAGTTTAAAAAGAGTGTTAAACAAAACCACGTCAAAAGGTTTTCCGCTTTTTTGCTTCATGAACTTTAAATTACGTCCTCTACATGTACAAAAGTTTTGCTGTTCTATTTAAGTTTGGAAAACATTGCAGACTAATTGCCAACTAGTTCCGGAAACCATTTATTCATCCGGCTGTGTCGATAACCGGGGATCCGATGGCCACATCCTGTTTCCTGTTTCCAGTTTCCTGTATTGCTGCCGGTGTCCAGCCAAGACATGCTGCACAAAGTCTATCATCATAACCATCATCATCATCATTATCGAAATGAACAAAAAAAAGAACAGCAGCCGCAGCAATTGCACCGTCATTGGGTGATTGAAATTGGAAAAGTGTTTGAAAAAAAGAACCCCATTCCAGATCGTTCGTTGACATCTAAAACATCGTCTTCCCTGCTTCCATTTTCTTCGCACATTTTTCTTTAAGTTCCGTAAAACGAGAAAACATTCAACTGGAGCATTTCGAACCAGAACCAGAACCGTCTGCCTTGTGTTGTGGCATGGTGCTGCTGCGGAAAAAGTTTTTTACTTGCGGTGACAGAAATGAGATTCTTTTGTCGTCCGCTCGTCGTCTTGAAATAAATTTCAAATCCAACTTCGAGCCGGCAGCAGCTTCCAGCCAGGCAGCCCACAAATGTCGGCAAATGGCGGTGGATTGTACGAATTAACTCGGCAGTTGAGAAGCGTTAATTACTAAATTAAAACTGCGCGGGGAATGGGCGGGCGAAAACTTAAAATGAGCCAAGCACCAGTACAAAGTTGGTTGGCGAATTACTTTTCACGCTTCGTCAGATTGCTTAAAGTTTGCTGTTCAAATGCTCTGGTAGATTAATTGAATAAAATTGGCAGGCCCGGTGTTTTATTTGTAATTAAAAACCTCATGAGAAAGTATGTAGAAAGCAGATGTTTGTTTTTTTTTCTATGGATACCACTTCACATTTCGCTTTTGTGATATTTCTCATGATTAACAGACTGATTAAAAACAGAAAAATGTTCATTCTGCCTTATTGAATCTCTGGAGCCAATGATTGCATGAGACATCGACACGAATAAACAGTGACTCATGGTTGCATTTATCAACATCGTTTTGGTAGCCTTTGATCATCATAAAACTTTCCCAATATTATGACTCGTCACCTCTTTATCAAATTTACTAGATCCAATGGTTGCTCCAGACAGAAATTTGCTTTCAAAATGTTCATTTGGTAGAATGGCATAATCTAATTGCAATTTGCAAATTGGCTAGTGAACGGTAGACAATGTGCAACTCGAGACCCCATACACCCAACCTTCGGGTAGTGGTCATATCACCTCTTGTCTGCAACTCCGATTCTCTACCTCCCCGTGGTGCTAGCTGGGGTGCGAGCAACCTTAGCGGAGATCGGGTACCCAACCCCGGTGGATGCTTTGGTCGCATGCAGACTGAGTTAGGGGGCTTCGTACGCGTCTGTTCTCCATGTTAGGGGCGGCGTGCGGAGTGCAACAACGTCCTGGTGGTGTTCGGGACCCAAAACAGCAACATCACGACGGTCCCCCTGCGAGATAGCGGGGTTAGCTGCGGGCCTTGCGAGCCTGTGACTACAAAAAAACATAAGCAACGAACAACGAACAACAAATTTCGGATGGAAATCGGCAAAGACCCACGCGACGAAAAGGGACTAGCGATTGGAAACTTGGAACATGGAACTGCCGATCTCTAAATTTTGTGGGCAGTACCCACGTGCTCTCCAACGAATTGAAGAGCCGCAAATTCGACATCGTAGCGCTGCAGGAGGTATGCTGGAAGGGCTCCACGGTACGAACGTATCCAGATGGTCGTGCCATCTACCAGAGCTGCGGCAACACACACGAGCTTGGAACAGCTTTTATAGTGATGGGAAAGATGCAAAAGCGCGTGATCGGGTGGTGGCCGATCAACTCACTAATGTGCCGGTTGAGAATCAAGGGCCGGTTCTTCAACATCAGCATCATCAACGTGCACAGCCCTCACCTCGGAAGTACCGGTGACGACAAAGATTAATTTTACGCTCAGGTCGGCCAGGAGGAGGAATTTAAACCGACAATTGGAAGGTTCAGTGCGCACCAGCTGACCAACGAAAACGGCCTCAGACTGATAGATTTCGCCGCCTCCAAACGAATGGCCGTACGTAGTACCTTTTTCCAGCACCGCCTCCCACACAAATACACCTGGAGATCACCGTACCAAACGCAATCACAGATCGACCACGTTTTGATTGACAGCCGGCACTTCTCGGACATCATCGACGTCAGATCCTGTCGAGGCGCCAACATCGAGTCAGACCATTATCTGATGATGGTGAAGATGCGCCCAAAACTCTCCGTAGTGAACAACACACGCAACCGGCGCCCGCCTCGGTTAAATATCGCGCGACTGAAGCAACCTGAGGTCGCGGCAGACTACGCGCAATCGGTCGAAGCAGCGCTGCCGGCAGAGGGCGAGCTTGACGAAGCCCCTCTCGAGGATTGTTGGGATACCATCAAGACAGCCATCAAAAGTGCTGCGGAGAACGTCATCGGTTATGTGGAGCGAACTCGACGGAACGATTGGTTCGACGAGGAGTGTAGGAGGGTGATGGACGAAGAGAATGCCGCGCGGGCGGCAGTAGTGCAAAGAGGCACCCGTCGAAATGTGGAAAAATCACCGACAGCGGAAGAGGCAGCGAATCCGAATTTTCCAGGAGAAAAAGCCCCGCCTGGAGGAGGAGGAACTCGAGGAGCTGGAGCAGCTGCATCGTTCCCAAGAAACACGAAAGTTCTATCAGAAACTCAACGCATCCCGCAAAGGCTTCGTGCCGCAAGCCGAAATGTGCCGGGATAAGGACGGAGGCATCCTGACGGACAATCGTGAGGTGATCAAAAGTTGGAAGCAGCACTTCGATGAACACCTGAACGGCGCACATGCAGGAGATCAAGACGGTGGGGGAAGGTACATCGCCGGCGTAGCCAACGACGAAGCGGAGCCACTCCCAACGATGAGTGAGGTTAAGGAAGCCATTCGCCAGCTGAATAGAAACAAGTCGGCTGGGAAGGATGGCATCGCAGCTGAACTCATCAAAATGAGCCCGGACAGGTTGGCCGATTGCCTACACCGGTTGATAATCCGGATCTGGGACATAGAACAGCTACCGGAGGAGTGGAAGGAGGGGGTAATATGCCCCATCTATAAGAAGGGCGACAAATTGGACTGTGAGAACTACCGAGCGATCACTGTCCTCAATGCCGCCTACAAAGTGCTGTCCCGAATCCTACTCCGCCGCCTAACGCCACAAGCAAACAGATTCGTGGGAAGTCATCAGGCCGGCTTCATGGAGGGACGGTCTACGACGGACCAGATATTCACATTACGGCAAATCCTCCAAAAATGCCGGGAACACCAAGTCCCTAAGCACTATCTATTCATCGACTTCAAAGCCGCATACGACACGATCGACCGTAACGAGCTATGGAAAATCATGGACGAGAACGGCTTTTCCGGGAAGCTGATCAGACTGATCAAGGCTACGATGGATGGAACGCAGTGCTGTGTACGGATTTCGGGTGAATTGTCGAGTTCATTCGAATCGCGCAGGGGGCTTTGACAAGGTGATGGCCTATCCTGCATGATGTTCAACGTGGCGCTAGAAGGTGTTATTCGACGAGCGGTGGGCGAAATGCGGGGCACGATTTTCAACAGATCCAGTCAACTTATCTGCTTTGCCGATGACATTGATATAGTCGGCAGATCATCTGCCGCGGCGGTGGAAGACATCTATCGCAAACTGAAACGTGAAGCAGGAAGGATTGGGTTGATGATTAATACGTCCAAGACGAAGTACATGCTGGCCTGCGGATCCGAGACCGACCGAACCCGCTTGTCCAGTAGTAACAAGATCACGATCGACGGCGACGAGCTGGAGATAGTCGAAGACTTTGTTTATCTCGGCTCACTGGTGACCGCAGACAATGACACCAGCCGTGAGATCCGGAGGCGAATTATCAGCGGAAGTCGTGCCTACTATGGACTCCACAAGCAACTGCGGTCGAGAAGACTTAGCCCTCGCACGAAGTGTAATCTGTATACGACGCTCATTAGACCGGTTATTCTCTACGGGCACGAGACATGGATATTGCTCGAGGAGGACCTGCGTACACTCGGAGTATTTGAGCGACGAGTGTTAAGAACCATCTTTGGCGGCGTACAGGAGAACGGAGTGTGGAGGCGAAGGATGAACCACGTGGTCGCGCAACTCTACGGCGAACCCAGTATCCAGAAGGTGGTGAAAGCTGGCCGGATACGCTGAGCAGGACATGTTGCGAGAATGCCGGACGACTGTCCTGCAAAACAGGTGTTCGCTACGAATCCGGTAGGAACAAGACGAGCGGGGGCGCAACGAGCGAGGTGGTTAGACCAAGTGGAGCGTGATCTGGCGAACGTGGGGTGCCCGAGAAATTGGATAACGGTTGCCATGGACCGAGTGAATTTTAGGAATTATGTTCGTTAAGTTATGTCGTGAGACGGAATACTATGTAAATAAATAAATAGGAGATGTTGATGGAGGCGAATTACTCGTTCAAATACTAAAAAAAATATTCATATCACAAAATTAATCAAGAACCAAGCTACTTATAATCATCATCCTGGAAGTATCATAATTGTAGTTGCATTGTATTCTGATTGACTTTAACATATTCTGTAAATTTGAGAGGAAATAGGTCAAAATATGTCATGTTATGTATGTACACTAGGACCGTAGGAAGAACAAGCTGACATTTGTTCTCGTTTCAAGTTTGCTTGAACAATTTATACATTAAGGGTAGGTATATAAAAATGTGTAGGTTCTATACAATTATTCAGTTTCAATTTTTTTTACAATAACAGTTAGGTTAGGTTAACAGTTAATTTTAAATCCTAACTTTCGAAATGAAGTCCTGAAAATCAGTTTTTTTTATAAAGATTTGAATAATAAATAATGAATTTTCAAGGTATTATTTAAGCGAGAAACTTTTTTACCTACCTTAATTAGCAAATATTGACCTAATTCTTTTCAACCACAAAATATTTAGAAAAAAATGTAAGAGATTATGTTTCTAACAAGATTCATTTTTTATTCTTTTAAACTAGACGAAAATTCAAAGTTCTAATTTGAAAATTTGTTTTTGAATTCCTAAGCAGTTTTGATCTATTTATTAAGTCTGTAAATCCTTAATCGGCTTTGACGGTGTATGCCTTTAAATTGCATTAATAATAAGGCTATGATCATTTAGAATCCGGGCAGTTACAAACGTGTGTATTTTGAAAACTTTTCATTAGATCGGAAAACTTTCTATGGAGGAAATGAAGATGTTAATATGACATTTAATTTAAAAATATAAAAAAATATTTATCAATGATTTCAAGAAATACTCTAACTTTTTTTATAAAATCTCTATTTATCTTTGCACACTTTTTTCAGTCATGTGTTTTTTTTACCACAGGAGCAAAACCTTTGCAAAATCATGATATTTTACACAAACTCACCTAGAAAAGCAATTGGAATCTGGTTTGAACCTTTTCATGAGTAGGCATCACGAAGAATTTGATCTCTTAAATCCGGGTTTTACATCATTTTATTGTCCATCAGAACACGTCTGTCATATTGCGTAAAAACCGGATGCACAGATTGCGATCTTTGGAAGTGATCATTATTAGTTATTTACTTGGTGTCTTATAGTCAGGTAACACTTGTTGCCTGCCGGAAATGGATTTTTTGCATTATTTAAGGAGTCTGCGTTCAGTTATCCTAAATTACCATAGGGGACATCCATTAATTACGTAACGCTACTAGAGGGGGGAGGGAGTAATCTCGAGCGTTACGAATTGTGACATAGGGGAGGGGGGGAGGTATGCTCATCGTTAAGTAACGATTTTTTCCTCGAAAATTCCAGTTTAATCGCAGCTATTTTGATGTCATGCAATTTCTGTAGAATGCTTCAATATAATTGAACTGGTTTGTAACCTTTCCTCTTTAAAAATTTTGGATAGACTCACTAAAATGTGTATTGGATATCTGTGGAATAACCGTTGGAAAACCGAATATTCTGAACATTTACCCTCAAGAACTCAATTCAATCTTCAGACGAAAATTTTACAATTTCTTCTCAATTGATTTAGGAAATTTGGTTATTCCGACGAATATTACTACGTGGAGTATATTTTGCATAACAAGTTATGCTCCTTGAACAAAATAAATTCAACAAGGTAGATCATCAGTTAACAAGCACAGAGCAACTAGTAATAAGACATTCATTTTATTTTATCAGAGAGTTATCATCAATGAGTACTAGAAGCGATTTGGATAGATATTTATTTCGTTTTGAAGAACGTTAAAAAAATATATGTACAAATCTTTTCTAACCTTTGAAATCAGTATTTAAAAACATGAGAAGATTAAGGGGGGGGGGGGGTAATTATCAGCGTTACGAAATTTTCATAGGGGGGTACGTCGAAGCGTTACGATTTGTGACATACGGGAGGGTGGGGGTCAAAAAAGTGCATTTTTGCGTTACGTAATTTATGGATGCCGCTATAGACGTTTTACTATATTTGAGATCAAGGGTTACACACCAATGGTTGGTTTGAACTTCGTGTGGATCCTAGAGTGGCTCCTTATACTTCTTAATCATTTGGTCCGAAAAAAAATCAGAAAAAATGAACAGTTCATGAGCTTTCAAGTCAACAATGAAGAATTTTCAAGGCGCAAAATGCGTGAAAGGAGAAAATTTGTGCAAACTTATTTTTACCATGTCTTTTTGCACACGTTAACTTAAAAATCTTCCAAAAATAGGCAAGATAGTCCTTCTCATAACCAACACAACGCTGCTAAAGTTTTGCATATCCGAGCTCTAATAACGTAGCTATCACCGAAATGAAGTGCCCGGATACTAAATGATCATAGCCTTATCAATAATATATTTTTACAGCTTCATTTTCACTTGAAGATAAAGTACAAGTTCTTCGACCAATAACAGTTCAAAAATATTTTATTTTAAATTTAGAATCCTGTGAAAATTTTATCAAAATAAAAATCTTTATTTTTCAAAGAACGAAGTCTTCAAAATGAATCCAAATTTTATTTTGTATTTGTGGTTTCTACTGGTTTGTTTTTTTCAAACTGACTCCGATTAAAAAAATAATTAAATTTTGAATCTAAAATGAAAACAATGAATTTGCGATCTTTTGCAATTTGAATCCGTGATAAAATTCTCACATATGTTTATCTTGATTATAAAACTAAGTTTCGAGCTGAACTTGAATCTGCTTTTTTGTTTCAATTCCGGATCTGAATCCTGCCTTTTGAACCTGAGTTCAAAATCTGAATTCCGAATCTAACAACGAATTTTTCATCTTTGTTGTACACAATAATTTCTTTTAATTATGAACCAACAAGATAAATTTGTATCAAACTCCTCAACCAGGAATTTACTACTTGATTTCTGAATTTTCGGCTTTCAATATGAATTCTTTCTTCAGTTATTTATTATAATTTTTTTCAAGTATAAATAAAAGTGGGAATGATAAAACTGTTTCGGACTTTTCGATTCTGATTCTCTGTTATGAATCTTTATTAAGCTCAAATTCTGCAAAAGAATTGAAAATTTGAAATGTTGTCATAGTTGTAATTTTTTTTTCATATTCCGAAACGAGAAGTTTCGAATATGAAAAATGCATCTATTTGAGGTTTCAAATGCAAAATCAAGATTCGAATCAGGATTTTTTGTCAAATGATGATTAATACTGGATTTCAATAGCAAAAAAACTGAATAAAGAATACAAAATCTGATCACAGATATAGAATTTTAATGTTTATTAGCAAATTTGGAATCACAAAATCCAGAATCAATCTAACCTAAGCTTAACAGATATTTTTCCGCCAATATCAAATTTATTTTTGTAAAAATCATGACGAAAAGCACTTGAAAATCTGTTTTTTATATTAATACACAAAATTCAATTTTTAATCAAATTTCAAGATTCCAAAAAATATTTCAAGTGAATTTTGATGACATTTGCTCAAATGTTGAAATTTGGACGCAAAATACAGATATCTATTTCTACAGAATCAATTGAAATTTTCGTTTGATTTTGCAAATAAACTGAACAAAATCGGGCTACATCTAGGCAATCTGGCAACCTTAGTCTTATCTTATTGAAATTCGATAATCGGAACTCAAATTCTATCACCAATTTAGAAATTATATAAGGAAAAAATATGCAGAATTATCCTTACACTCCCCACATCCTTTCCGCAATAAGTTTTTTTTTGTTTTTAACATGCCAAGTCGCCGCGACTATTTCGGTTTCCCTCTTCCCTAACTAACATAGTCTTTAGGCTTTATATTGATGAAAACACGGCACAGTTAAAGGCCTGAAATTATTTATTATCATTGAAAAAAACAATTTAGAATTTTTTTTGAAGAACTGTTAGTAGAATTTTGGACCTGGAATAAGATTCCGAGGTTTTGGATTTAGTTTTGAGTCGAAATCAAGGCCGAAGTTCTAATCAACGTGTCGTAAAATTGGCTCGGCTCCGGCGGAATGTAATCCTAGTCTACTCTAAGCCCAAGTCATTTTATTTTAAGACACTCTACGACATTCACGAATTGAAACTAATTTTTAATTGCAAATTTCGAATTGCAAATTTCGAATTGCAATTCTACAACCCTTTTGTGTTGAAACTGAAATCTCAACATCTAAAATCCCTAACTCGTCTTAAGAACGAGTTTTTTTTAAAGAAGGTATACACACAAATTCACAACTTGAAGACGACCATTTGACTTCATAACCCATTCATTAAACACCAAATTACCACATCAACAAGCCTTTACTTTTCACGGTACTCAAAAGAATTAGCAAAAACATATAAAAACTAGTATCCATTACTTTGTTACAAAAGTGATTAAATCTAAAAATAATATCGTTTATGTCATTACAAATTTTATGTTGATTTGAAATATTCTTCTAAAAACCAATATCAGCCTCCATTTTATTTGGTGTTTCTGGCTCTCCTCAAGTAATTTAGACTTCCACGAAAAAAGTAAAGGATTTCTTTTGATGACTTCTACTCATTCTGCAAAGTAATTAAAAAGATTGTTAGAATAATTTCAAACCGAATTGAATTTAAGAGGTTTTTTTTAAGCAAAAGTCAAATGGTTTTGCAGTCTCCAACAAGTTGTTTAATAAAATGAAACCTTTATTTACCTTTCTTCAGTCCTCTTAGAAATACTTGTAATGATATCTTTTCAAATTTCTAAACATTGAAAAATTTAACTTTTTCAGATCATTTTTCCTTAGAATTTAGTAAATTTATGCAACATATCATTGTCTGATAAAACGGAGGATGATAAACAATCATCCGAATCATGTGTTTTATGTAGTTTGGTTTGGTTCATCAATTATCAATGATTGATTCCATTTAAACCTGATTCATTTTTAAACTTTTTTTTTATGAATGCCATGTCTCCAAAACTCAAGGTGATAGACAAAATCTGACAAAATATTCGATTTCAGGGCGCCTACATTTTTCAAATCCATCATTAAATAATAGGTGCCAAAAGTACTGTTCTCTTAAATTAATACCTTTAAAAGAATGGCAAGACGTTGAAAATGTTTTTTTTTTCAGAATGGTAATAAACTAATCGTTTTCATCTTCATATTTTGTATGAATTTCCAAACAAATTTACCAAATTTTATAAAGCTACCTACTGTTAAAAACTGTTATTTTAATTGTTAAAAACACGGATTCTCTCCCTCCAACCAACACAAACAACAGACAATAATCAAACAGATACCCAACTGACAAACGCAAGCAACACTTCATTTTGAAAAAGCCGTTTGTTCAGTCTTTCAAAATCGCCGTTGAAAAGTTCTGTGAGATAGTTTTGAATTTATTATTGTTTTTAATTATTGGTAAAAAAAATTTCATTATAAAAATACCAATTAACAAAATCAAACAGTTCGAAAAGGAAAGTCTACAACAGTGCCAGACATAAGTCTTCACAAAAGCCACATAAAGATGACTATATTGTAAGTAAGACAAAACAGGTTATGCTCAAATCCATCAACTCAACAAAATAAGTACAACTTTTTAGTTTTCCCTGAGGATGAGACCAACCTAGTCTCGAAACGTTGGATGAAATAAAATAGCATTATTTCGAATATAGACTGCAGTGCCGATTTAAAAAAAGTAAATCAATACCACATTAACAAAAACCAGTCGAAATCTAAACAACATATAACATTTTTCACAAGTTTGTATTTAATTTTTCAATTCTGAATTTCTGTGTTTGGAAAACTTAATCTTAATTTAAGTTTTTCAGTAATAAGAACTTTTTATATTTAAACTAGCTGACCCGGTGTGCTTTGCTACACCTTTCAAAAACAAATGATATTTTCAGAAATTATTCAAATTTTTATTGTTTTGTTGGCGTTGAAGGTCGTGATCTTTAATAATCATACCCATTGTTTTTCGTTCCCAAGAATCCTCTTATATCAATATAGTTCCATTGGTTGATAAGTTTTTAAGCTCTACAACAAAATTTATATGGAGCCCCCTCCTTTCTTACCCTCTGTACACTGTAAAGCGTAAGATCTTTAACAATCGCAGAAACATATCTCGTAACGAAGTACCTATCTATGCCATATTTGTTTCCATTTTTTGGCTTCGTTAGCATAAATTGAGAACTTATGCTTACAAAATTGTATTGGGCTTACCTCTCTCCTCCTATGTATCTACTCACTGACAGGAGGATGGTGTGTCAGATAATCATAGAATCATACCAAAATGATTTTCCATGTTAAGTTTTGTCCATTTCTCGGATTTTGAAAAAAAAAGGAAAGTTAAATGTAAGCTTTCCTCTTCCCTTCCTATATTCCTTATTCTATCCTCCTACTGCAAGAAAGGAATTGTGTAAAATAGAAAAATTGTTCGTATTGAAATACCATCCCATGTCAAATTTGGTTTTATTTGCATAGTTAGTTCTTGAGTTATGCATAAACTTGAGAGGAAGGACCATCCCCCATTCCGTTCTCCCTATTGAATAAAGCGGTGAAAATTTAATATTCATGAAAATATTTTTCGTACACGAATAGTTTTTTATGCCAAATTTGGTTTCGTTTGCTCGATAAATTCTCGAGCTATGCAAAAAATTAGTATGGAAGCCCCCCTATCTCCTTTTATATCTTTCCGCTGAAAAATGTGGGACTAAAATTTTTAATAGAAACATTTCTCGTATCCAAATACCCTCACATACCAAATATGGATCAATTTGCTTAATCAGCTCTATAGATATACTGAAAATTGTAAGGGAAACCTCTCTTCCCCCTTTTCATCCACCTCTTTGAAGGAGTGAGGGATACCAATTATTCATAGAAGCATTTCACGTACCCAAATATCGTTCCGTGCCAAATTTGGTTCCATTTGCTGTTGTAGTTCTCAAGTTATGCAGTAAAAATTATATGAAACATCCCTCCATCTTTCCTTTCTCCCCGCTGAAAGAAGGAAGGGGTCTCAAACAATCATTAGAACATGTCACGTTCCCAAATACCCGCCCATGCCAAATTCGGTTCCATTTGCTTAAATATTTTTTTAATATTATAGAAAATTATAAAAAAGACTCCCTCCCCCTTTTGTATTTCCCTACTGGAAAGAGGTAGGGGTCCCAGATAATCAAAGAAATATTTTTCGTATCCAAATACCCTCCCATGTCAAATTTGGTTCCATTTGCTTTATTAGTTTTTAAGTTATGTGTAAAAATATGAAAGAGGCCCCCTCCCCCTTTCTACTGGAAAGAGGGAGGGTCTCAAATAATCATTGAAATATTTTTCGTATCAAAATACCTTTCCATCAATTTTTATATGATTTGTGCTTACGTAAGAACTTTAACTATACACATAACACACGACGTATTACAGGACACGACACATAACGTTCTTACTTAACGGAAAAAGGATATAAAGTTACCTTTTTGTCGTCCGGTTTCGGGCTCGATGTTGCCCATCTACAGGACGATGTCCGACTGATTACACAAAGGATAATTACAGCTCCAGTTTCATACTTGATGTAGTATTCGTCGAACGCAATTGGCATTATGCGGATTTTTGTTTGATCAGGTTAAAGAGAGGTGAAATGATCGGCGGCTCGTCTTCGTTCATCAACGGTTTTTCGGCGGTGCTGATGAACATCGACTCCCAAGCATTCAGGTGTGATGTTTTCCGTACAAACTTCCTAAATTTGACCTTTTTCCAATCGACGGAATGGTCAAATTCTGTTGTGTGGGCGGCAACACTCGATTCATTAATCCTCCCATTCTCAACGGCATTTTTGTGTTCTTTGAGACGGACTTTGAATTTACGGCGAGTTTGACCAATGAACCTTTCCATGCCAAATTTAGTTCCAATATCTTGATTAGTTTTCGAGTTTTATGAAAAATTGTAAGATAGCCCCCTCTCCCCCCTTCCTAACACTCCACTGAGAGGAGGGAGGGGTACCTTATATTCAAAGAAATATTCCCCGTCCCCAAATACCACCCCATGCCAACTTTGATACCATTTGCTTGATTGGTTCTCGAGTTATGCGAAAAAATTGTCTATTGTTTTGGAGGCCCCTCCCCCCTTCCTGTTAGAGGGAGGGGTCTCAATCCATAATAGAAACCTTCCCCGGCCTCCAATACTCCCACCTGCCAAGTTTCCCGCAAATCGGTTCAGTAGTTTCTGAGTCTATAGGGAACAGACAGACAGACAGACAGACAGACAGACAGACAGACAGAAATTCATTTATATATATATATATATATAGATTTACGGCGACGATCAGAGTTCGTGTTTGGTCTTCGTCGGGAACGGTTGAATTTTCCTTGCGCTCTCGCTGTCGTGTTACTTGGAGGGCCTGCGTTTAGCATTGTGATGAACGTAGCCTCCCAAAAATTTCGGAACAGGAAAGGGTTCTATCGGATATTGAGTGGTGTGTTTTTTGAAGATAGTGGTTGGCTCTTGAATGAGCATGGGGCAGGGGAAAGATTTAGATCACGAATTTGGAAGAAATTAAATTGTTGAAAATGGCGGTGGTAGCTACTTATTGAGAGTTGGCAAGTGAAACAGTATGCGAAAGCTGGCAAGTGAGAATGTTTTCAAAAGATGCCCAAAATTCCTTAGCTTCTGTGCTTTAAGGCCACACACGTTTTAAATGAAGTGAACCATAAAAAGTGTTTTCTCCCCGAAAAGTGATTCAAATTAAGGGTGATAAGTGAAAATTACTGTGGTTTGTGGCATCCATTTGTGCCATATAATTGCATTTTGGTATGTGTTAATCATTCTATGATGCTAAACGCTTGCTGCACGAATACATCTACCTTTTTTTTTTTTACAATGCATTTATTTGAAACGGCTCGTACCGTAGGTTTCAAAGAGCCAATGTCTGGTTTGTGTAATTACATTTTAAAGTATCCAAAGATTTAGATAAAGTGAAAAAGAAAGTAGTAGTTATAAACGGAGATCAATAGCTTTTAGAAAGAGGTAGATTTCGAGCATGTAATCAATGTCTATCGCAGCTAATACATCTCTCACTGGGGTGTTGGGTGGTTTTCCTCGGGCCCGAAGGGAGTCTATTAAATTCGCCCTGGCGACAAGGTGGTCCTCACACGACCAAACAATATGCTCGATGTCATGGTAACCTTGACCACAACCACATAAATTGCTGCCAGCAAGATTAAAACGATAGAGTAACGCGTTTAAGGAACAATGATTGGACAGAAGACGGGAAAATACTCGAATAAAATCCCGACGCAAGTCCAACCTATTGAACCATGGTTTAAGGCTTACCTTTGGGATAATCGAGTAGAGCCACCGGCCCAACTCATCTTCGTTCCATTTTCGCTGCCAGTTGACAAGAGCATTTCTTCGAATTACAAAGTAGAATTCGTTAAAAGCGATTTGTCGCTGATAGATGTCGCCTTCTACAGCTCCTATTTTCGCCAGTGAGTCTGCCTTTTCATTGCCCATAACTGAGCAATGTGAAGGAACCCACACAAACGTGATAAAAAAGCGACGACTATATAAAGCACTCAACACTACCCGTATCTTCTCGAGGAAGTATGGGGAGTGTTTCCCGGGTCTTATTGAACGAATAGCCTCAACGGAGCTGAGGCTATCTGTTACAATAAAGTAGTGATCAGCGGGTCTTGATGCTATGCTGTCTAGTGCCCAATGTATAGCTGCCAGCTCCGCGATATACACTGAGCACGGAGATTGAAGACTGAAGGAAGCACTGTAAATTTGGTTGAACACTCCAAACCCGGTACATTCATCGATAACGGATCCATCAGTAAAGTACATTTCATCAGCATTGACGTGTCCATACTTTGCATCAAAAATCCTTGGAACAATAAGAGAACGATGTTGTTCTGGAATTCCACGAATTTCATGCTGCATGAACAAATCAAACTGGACAGAAGAGTTGTCGTAGTCAGGGTGACAAACACGAATAGGAGAATACGACGAAGGATTAACCTGCATAGACATGAATTCATGATATATGGTCATATATCTTGATTGAAGATTTTGCTCAAGAAGCTGATCAAAATTTGCAATCACCAAAGGGTTCATGACCTCACACCTGATGAGGAACCGAAGTGATAATGAATAGAACCGATCCTTCAGAGGGAGCATGCCTGCCAAAACCTCGAGACTCATATTATGCGTTGAGGGCATACATCCCAAAGCAATTCGGAGACAACAGTACTGAATACGCTCGAGTTTAATGAGATGTGTTTTGGCAGCCGATTGGAAACATAAACTGCCATACTCCATCACTGAGAGGATCGTTGTTCGATACAATTTTATGAGATCTTCAGGATGGGCTCCCCACCAGGTGCCAGTGATTGATCGGAGAAAATTAATTCTTTGCTGGCATTTTCCTTTCAAATATTCAACATGAGCTCTCCAAGTACACTTGGAATCAAACCAAACCCCAAGATACTTAAAACACCTCGATTGAGTGATCGTTCTACCAAGGAGTTGAAGCTTTGGCTGAGCAGGTCTACGCTTCTTAGAGAAAACCACCATCTCAGTTTTCTCTGGAGAGAACTCGATCCCAAGCCCCAAAGCCCAGGAAGACAGTCTGTCTAAAGTATCTTGTAAAGGTCTGTGCAGATGTGACTCAGTATTACCTATTACAGATACTACGCCGTCATCTGCAAATTGTCTTAAAGTGCAGCCTTCAGAGAGACAAGTGTCGATGTCGCTAACGTAGAAGTTATACAAAAGAGGACTCAAACATGAACCCTGGGGTAGGCCCATGAATGAAGATCTTCTTATTGAAATATCTCCATGAGCAAAGTTTAAGTGTTTCTCACAAAGTAAGCTGTATAAGAGGTTGTTCAATAGAGGAGGCAGGCCTCGGGAGTGCAACTTGTCTGACAAAACATCTATTGAGACTGCAAAGCTCCTTTTATGTCTAGAAACACTGAAGCCATTTGCTCACGTTTTGCGTACGCCATTTGTATCTCTGAAGACAGCAAAGCGAGACAATCGTTTGTTCCTTTGCCCCTGCGAAACCCAAATTGAGTATCTGAAAGGAGACCATTTGTTTCCACCCATTTATCCAATCGGAACAAAATCATTTTCTCCATCAATTTCCGTATGCAAGACAACATCGCTATAGGTCGGTACGAATTATAATCGGACGCTGGTTTTCCAGGTTTTTGAATAGCAATAACTCTTACTTGTCTCCAATCTTCGGGAACAATGTTATGCTCCAAGAATTGGTTAAATAAATTTAACAAGCGAAATTTAGCGACATCCGGAAGGTTCTTCAGCAAGTTAAATTTTATTTTATCAATTCCCGGAGCTGAATTGTTACAAGAGAGAAGAGCAAGTGAAAATTCTACCATCGAAAAATTGGAATCCAGCTCACACCTATCTGGAGATACTTCCCGAATAATTTTTTGCACTGGTGTGGAATCAGGACAGATTTTTCGTGCAAATTTGAAAATCCAACCATGTGAATTTTCTTCACTTTCATTCGTTGAATTACGATTGCGCATACTTCGTGCCACTCTCCACAAAGTGCTTAAAGATGTTTCACGAGAAAGGCCTCCCACAAAATTACGCCAATATGCTTGTTTTTTCCCTTTTATAAGTTTTTTAAACTGATTTTCAAGGGAAAAGTACAATTGGAAATTGTCGAGTGTTCCATGCTTTCGGAAGGCTTTGAATGCCTTCGATTTGTCCATAAAAAGCTTGGAACACTGACTGTCCCACCACGGATTGGGAGGCCTTTTACTTATAGATGAGTTAGGGATGGGCTTTGTTTGAGAGGAAGTTGCACAATCGTAAATCAAACGAGAAAGGAAATTTTACTCCTCTAAGGGAGGTAAGGTATCTACAGAATCGATGGCTGAAATGATCGTATCCGCATATTTTTTCCAGTCAATGTGTTTTATTAGGTCATATGCCACATTAATAGAACTGGAATTGTTGGACCCATTGGTGATTGAAATTTCGATAGGCAAGTGATCACTACCATTAGGATCATGGACCACCTTCCACTGGCAATCAAATGATAGTGAATTTGAGCAGAGTGAGAGGTCAATTGCACTCGGTCTTGCAGGAGGTTTAGGTACCCGTGTTTTGTCACCTGTGTTCAAAATTGTTAAATTGAAACTGTCGCAAATGTCATAGATAAGAGTAGAACGACTATCGTCAATTTGTTCTCCCCAGACAGTTCCATGTGAATTGAAGTCACCCAGGATCAACCTTGGCTCAGGAAGCACTGAGCATAGGTCCTCTATGTGACTTCGATCCACTGCAACTCTCTGAGGCCAATACAAACTGACAACACATAAGTCCTTACCTCTTATGGTTGTATGACAAGCAACGGCCTCAATTCCGCCCGATAAAGGAAGGTGAATTCTATAAAAAGAGTGGCACTTATTGATCCCCAAAAGCACCCCTCCATAAGAATCGTCACGATCCAGACGGATAATATTAAAATTGTGGAATGAGATGTTTGATTGAGAAGATAGCCAAGTTTCGGACAATGCAAAAATATCGCAGTTAGTTTTATGAAGCAAATAATTGAACGCATCATTTTAGGAATAAGACTACGACAATTCCACTGTAAGACAGTGATATCTCTGACCTCTCGGCTTAAATTAGCCATCAAGAGAGATAAACACTGACAGAAGGGGCCAAGTTTGCATCAATTGCTGACAAAATGTTTTTACAATTGGAAGCATTGCGGTAACAACGCTTCTGATGGTATCCGATACATCAAAAAATGAAAAAAGTCCGTTCACAATATCGGACAACTTAAAAAGTCCTGATTGACTAGCGTCAGGAGATGAAATTAAATTAAGTTTTGGAGATTTCGATGTTTCAGCTATCGCTGGATCATTAGGAATTGAAATATTTCCGCGAAATCCGGGCGGTATTGGTGCTTCCTGATCAGCTGAAGTAGATATTTTAGCATAGCTGACTGAAGGGTTAATAAGTTTAACTTTTCTCGAAATTTTGGAAGAAGTTACTCTTGAGCGCTTTCGGGAGCTTCCTAAAACTAAGGATGTTGGTTGTTCTTCATCAGTTGTATCTCTGTCAACGTCATCAACCGAGAGCACAGAAAAAATATTATTTGATTGAGATTGGGCCGGTGGAGAGGCGCTCTTCAGCACTGCGGCATAAGAACGCTTAGAGAGTTCTTTCAAAGAGCGCCTCTGTTTATCCCAACTAGACTTAAAGGCCGGACATGAAGACAAATCATGGGGACGGCTTCCGCAATAAACACATTTATGTGCTGATGCCAAGCACACGTCTTCCCCATGATTTTCTCCACAGTGGGAGCAACGAGACTTGTTGTTGCAGTGTGAAGTTGTGTGGCTCATTTTTTTACAAATCGCACAGTTCATTGGCCGCGGCACAAAAAGTCTAACTGGAAGCCTTAACATACCATCAATCAACACGTAGTGAGGGAGGGCAGTACCCTCAAATGTTACCCGAAATGAGTCTGACGGAGAATATTTTTTAACTCCTTCGACGACGTTGGCAGTTACGAGTTGGCGGCAATCCAAGATTCTGACCGAAGCCGAATCAAGGCTCTTGAACTTACCAACGCCGTTGGACTTAACATATTCTGCCGACAAACTCATTTCTGAGATCACTCCCTCGATCTCTACGTGTCGAGATGGTACAAAAACCCGGTACTCTAAGTTGAAATGATTGCTGGCAACAATTTCATTGGCTGCTTTGAGGCTAGCCACGACCACTCGCAACTTGTTTGGTCTAACTTTAGTAACATTGGTTACAGAGGACCACCTGGCCAGATTTTTAGTAATCTGAATAACATTCAGTGGTTTTCCGTTTGGTTTGGGCCGAAAGAAAACCACCCACGGGCCAGTGAAGGAAGAATTTTCTGTATAAACCTTGACTCGGGGAGCTGTTTGAGTATCTCTGGATGATTGCGAGAGATCTTCTTTCGAAATTGCATGGACACCCGAAGAACCCGCTTTGTCATTTAAGATTTTGTTCTCTGAGACAAGACTTGGATTCTCCGGGTGACCTACATTTTTGGAAGTGAAACCCGAATCATCCATAGGAACTACAACGTCGAGCTCCCCGCCCTCACTCATATTTAATTACGGGGACGAAAACGTCTCCCGTAAATAAAAATGAATGAAGTACACAAGTCGAATATAAAACTTTAAAGGGAAAAAGGCAAGAAAAAGAAAAGGGAAATAAAAATGTAGTTACAATTTTTGGATTTGTTTCTGTCCAATGCGTAATTTTCCAGGAGGCTCCGGCGAAACCAGTCGAACGGCTTGGGGCGGCTTTGTTTGGCGGCCGTTTTCCTCTTGCTTTGTTTGGCAGCAAGGACCTTTCCAACACGGAAGGCAGCAATCAAGTTGGCAGTGCTGAGCAGGCCGAGATTTTCCAAATAATGGCGTTTGCAGAAAACCTCTTTGAATGGTGAAATTTCAATTTCCAATGGCAATCGATGGCGATTTCAGCGTTTCTGTTCCAGTTCCTTGTTACCCGGTGACGGCACACTATTCCGGATCAATTCGGATAACTATCCCAACGGTAATTACAATATATCTACCTTCTTAGCTTTCGCGACAAGAAGGAGGATTTTAAGCACTGGCGCCTTCAGTGGCGAGTAGCGCAACGCAATTTCGGATGGTTTGGATGGGGAAGCAGAGGAGATCCGATTTTTTATCAAAGCTAAGTGAACTTTGAGATACGAAATTTTAATGAAATCCAAATTTGCAGGCGACGTGTCTTTTATTACTCTGCACTATTATTTTACTTAAAATCAAATTTATTTACAGGAAATTGAAATCAGAAGCACCAATTCTCCGGTTAATTTTATTTTTCAGTATTATATCCCTTTTGAGTTGCAGATATTTTTGTTCGCGTCATTTTGGTTTCGTTATTATCCCAACTTTTTCAGAGCTTTCTGTGTGGTTTACTTTTTCACTCGTGGCGTGGGGATGGGTGAGCGAATTGAAGGTTCGTGTGGCGACGGAGAGTTGTGGATTGGTGTGCGTCAGTTGTTCGAAGGCATGGGCGGCGGCTCATTGTACTTTTCTAGCCGCCTTGCAACATCAAGTAAATCACTAACATTTTCATAGCGTGTTGGAGAATGTGACGTGGAATTGGTTCCAGGGATGTGGATAAGGTTTGTCAAACATCTGGGCCGACAATTCGAATGGAATCAATTGCCGCTTGAGGGAAGCATAAAAAGCATTGTCATAATTTCATTAAATACACTCATTGTTGTTTAGCACTCATGTTATTAAATTTATATCTCGTTTATCGTTAAAATTTATCCAAAGCATTAAATTTCAGGGATTTCAAATATGCGTGGAGAATTTGCTAATTTTTTCCCGCTCTTTTATTCTATATTCAAACTAATTTTGTGTTTTTTTTTGCTAGCTGCATCGGGTTTCATGTTGGAAGCCAGCTTTGAATGGGGGCTGGTTTATTACCTACTTTTCAATTGTAAATTTTAATGTTAATTTAAAATTTAATTATCTCAAAAAGTCCTGAAAAAATTCAACTTTTAATCGTCTTCTGCTCTTTATTTTAATCACTACATTTCTTACAGTACAATCGAATACTCAAACTCCAGATTCTTTTAAACACATTTAAATCTTTTGAGAAAAAGGATTTTTGCTGTTAAAATGATTTTTCTACTAAGTTATAATGATTTTCAGAGCTGGTGTCTACATGTTACCTAATATCTTAAGCTCGATTGCTTTCTTTTTAATGTAACATTTTAATTGTCTCAAGAATACTTTGAACCAAAATTAATATTTTTTTTTAATTAAAATTTCTGTTATTTTGGTTTCAGTTCCTAGTGTGTCACTTGTCTATATGCCAACTTTTAACCATTCTAATACAATACCAAAAATTGAATTTCAGTTTTCAGGAGTCTCAAGCAGAAAAAAAAAAAGAAAAAAATTCCCGGCAATTGCATGACATAAACAAAAAATTACATTTTTCTGCATAACTTTTTCCCTGTCAGTATATCCTTGATTTGTAAATTAAATTATACTTGTTCAATTTCATTAGTTGTGTATGCAGGTGTTACAAACCAAATTATAAATATCATACATTATTCAAATTTTAAAAAACATTATTCTATAAGTGATTTTATAAAATTTCAGCATCGAGAATGAAGTTCAACAATTAGAACAATAATTTCTATTCATAATATCTGTTTCAGAAATTTTAATCGCACAATTTTCTAACACAATAGTTTCGAGATTATTCTTACAAATGAATACTACAAATGCTATTGGTTATCTTTTTACAGGAGAAAATATACATACTTTTAATTTATATCTCATAATTTTATTATTTGTATTCGTTTTCCTGAATGAGTAAATTTAGTCGCTTTATTTCATGTTTCTTTAATTTTCCTCTGACAATTACTAATTCCTACATATTACTTACAACTCGACCGAATTTCACATTGTGGTTTATCTTTAATGTCATATAAATGCTTTTTTATAATTTAAAATTATTGTTTTTTAAACCTTTTATTATTTTTGTACATATAATGACCAGTTATATAGAATAATTTTCCATGGATTATGAAAATATTAATTTACTCAAGCAGATAGATGATAGCTTCATACTTTAAAAATTGCTTCGGAAAACTCTTAAATACCATCTTTTCAGGAAAACGTCACGGAACTCGCAGAATAAGGGCCGCAGCCTTCTATCAAGTATGTTTTAAATCCAAAACCATAAATATACGAATGTCTTTTTTATTTGCTTTTTTTTTCCTTGGACAACAAAATAATTTATTATTTATTGTTCTTACAACTTTACTACTTTACTAGCTGACCCGGTGTATCACATATCAGGTTAAGTTATATTTTTCAACAACATGTTTTACAGATTTTCAGAAGACGCTCGAATAAAAAATGATCTTTTCCTTTTTAATTGCCGAATTAGTAAATGTGTAATATAAATTACTTCTTCAGCTAATTAATTAAAAGTATTCTGATTAGTACTTAAACTTTACTTAATTAATTTTAAAAAAATCAGTTTTGCTTTTTTCAGGTTACCTAGCGGCATCTTGAAATACTTGTTTTAATTCTAATGATTATTTATAGGAAATGTACTTTGTTTATATAATTTTATACATAAATATTTCACATTAATATCTTTATATTAATATCCACACATATATATTTATACTAACAAATATTCAAATATTCATAACTGGAATTTTAAAAATTCATTTGGATTTATTCAACTTTTGATAATAAGTCGTGAAACCTTCAAGATTAAACCATCATTATTTGAATAAAATACTTCTTTTATTTTTAGATCGACCATATAGATGAGCATATTTCATTAACATATTTAGCTTTCTATAATGCTACAGTACCATCGCCAAATGATTTAAAAAAATATTTTTTCTACTAAATTAATCATCTTTGCATCAGAACATCCAACCATATAACTTTCTTTATTATACTATAGTAATTGATTACCAGAAATAATATTACGATTTCATATTGCACTCTCTAAACTTGTGAATAGTATAGTTTTGTTAAAAAAAATGAAATGATATCCCTCAAAAACATTTCACATCCAAGTAGTTGCACGTTGTAGGTAACCGAAATTCAAGGTCTAAGGTGGAAAAGAAAATAAGCTTCATTTAGTAGCTAATCTAGATTTAAATTTTTTTATTTGATATTTCAGGTGAAATTTAGTTATTTTGTTTTATTATTTGATATTTCAAGTGGAATTTAGTAATTTTAAATTATATACAATTTAACATAAGATTCTGAATTTATTCTTCATTTTATAAATAATCCAGGAGCATCTTCTTCATGATTCTTAAAAATCATTTACAATTTTGTAGCATAATCAACGTTACCAGGAATAACATTATATATTAGATAACATTATAATACATATATTTTTTATATAATATTATATTATATTATATTAGGTATAACATTATTATATTATAATATATTGTAGTGTAACGTATTACATTATATAGTCGAATATCATAACATATATTGTATTTAATTATATTATATTGTTCTATTATATAATCATTATTACAAATTCAAACAACTAGGGTAGGGGCATCAGGGTAACCTTGTTTTGCAAAAGAAGCGAGTAGCTGTATGTGCTTGTTACCCGTTTCAAATACTGGAAGTTTCTCAATTTATGTCAAGGGAAGTTGGCATGGTTGTGAAAAAGAGCGTATTTGATTACTTTTTTGTAAAATAAGGATGCACTCTTTTTTCGGAAGCCTTGGGGGCGGGATTATAATTTACATGCCATCTTGGTTAGTCAACAATATGGTTATAGTTTCTCGAGACTTTTCCTTTTACAACCCTGGATACCATAAGTGACTCTGCTTACGATTCCACGCCCTTAAAAGTCTCATTGAGGGGTTATAATTGTGTTGCGTGGTAGCCAAGATGGACGCGTGGGTTATTTTTTTGGCCATAACTGCGGCGCTGCCGCAAACCCAAAGTGGATACATACATACATACACTGCCGGCCAAAAGTTTGGGATCACCCGCTAAAAAACATGCAAATTTTGATCGTTCATATCTCAGCCGTCTTAGGACATATTGCGAATCTTCTGATCACATTTGAAAGATAATGAGCAATAGCTATTTCGGAGGTATATTGCCCATAAATAATGTTTTAGTTTTGCACCTAAAACTTAACCTTAAGTTAGAACATTTTCAAAAAATCGCACTCGATATTCAAAGCCAATCATCTCTCGATAGGGTGAACCAAATTTCAAAATTGAAGTTGCATTAGAATCCTTATTCTATACTTCTCAAAACACAATCAAAAAATTTTGTGCAAAAATTTATGAATGTACTTTTAATTTATAAAGTAGACACTTAAGTTATCGTCCAAAAGTTTGGGATCACCCCTCAGAATGGTGTATCGGCCAAAAACATGCAAATTTATCTCATTCATATCTTTCTCATCTAACATCGTATTGCACATCTGAAGGGTGCATTTGAAAGCTTAGGAATTGTTGTTATTTAATAAATTCATTAAAAAATTATATTTTTAAGTGATAACCATACAAAATTTACCTGAAATTAATTGTTTTTTGAAAAATCACACTTATGATTGTGAATTTTTTATGGTTATGGATTTAAAATATAATTTTTTAATGAATTTATGAAAATCAACAATTCCTAAGCTTTCAAACGCACCGTCCAGATCTGCAATACGATGTTAGATAAGAAAGATATGAATGAAATAAATTTGCATGTTTTTAAAAAAATGACCCCAAACTTTTGGCCGATACACCATACTAGGGGTGATCCCAAACTTTTGGACGATAACTTAAGTATCTATTTTATTAATTAATAGTACGTTGTTAAATTTTTGCACAAAATTTTTTGATTGTGTTTTGAGAAGTATAGAATAAGGATTCTAATGCAACTCAAATTTTGAAATTTGGTTAACCCTATCGCGAGATGATTGGCTTTGAATATTGAGTGCGATTTTTTGAAAATGTTCTAACTTTAGGTTAAGTTTTAGAAGCAAAACTAAAACATTATTTATGGGCAAAATACCTTCGAAAGAGCTATTGCTCATTGTCTTTCAAATGAGATCAGAAGATTTGCAATATGTCCTAAGACGGCTGAGATATGAACGATCAAAATTTGCATGTTTTTTAGCGGGTGATCCCAAACTTTTGGCCGGCAGTGTACATACATACTGTGAAGAATGATAGAGATGGTTCCGAGATTTTAATACAGTATATTAAAAAATTCCTACAAAGATTGGAATATATCAATGTTTGTTTTTGTTTACATTAGATTAACTTACGTTTACTAGATATCTCTTATTTTTTATCAATTCTTCTTCGTATGTTCCAGTGATCGAGATTTTTCTGTATAGTTGAAGAGATGATTGTAATGTTTGTTTGTTTTTATATGTTTCTTAGGTAACCTCACTTGTTTGCTGTCGGTTGGTAAGTATATATGAAAAAACTTTCACAGATCGCCCTTTGGACCGTACTGAAGCTGCTGATGGATAAACAAAGTTGCTCTAGGTCGACGCGGATGTCTACTGTGAAAATGTTGCATTTGTTAGGCAAATGAAAGTTTAGAGTTGATGATCTAATTTTTAACTTACAACTTTCTTGAGCCGAGTAAAATAAGTTGTGTTGATATCACGAATGCTATTTTCGAATTACACTTCCTAATATAAATAATATTGTATTAATACATATTTTCTTTCTTTTTCTTTTCAGATGAGGTTACCTGCTGGCGTGAAACTTATGAATTTAACTTCTAATTTTAAGCGGTTTCACTATTCACGATGTGAGGAAATGTGCTCAATAAAGATCTTAGACCGGTAATAATCTTCTTTGCTTTCTTTTTTTTTTTGTTAGAATTCTCTACAAACTACTTCCTTACAAATAAAGTGGGTTTTTTTCATATTCGCCTTTGGCTTATCATTCTAGATTAGAACTCACATTCCTACGTTATGCGCACGGAAAAAATATACAAAGATAATCTGATGGAGACGCGCCGTGACACGTGACACATACAATTTTAAAGCTAAAATGGTATGCGCAATTTTTACTAAACTAGTATTTTTTTGTCTTTATTTAAGAGGTTTTCAGCCACAGGCTGAAATATTTGTTTTTTGTTCTCAATATTTGTAAAAGAAAACATAAAAATCCTTACTTTTATTTTTACGAGTTTTATATTGATTATTTAAGAATAAAATCTCTCTACTTTAACTTTGTCAGTATAAGCTTTCGATGATGAATTAATGGAAATATAGAGTTATTATTGTGAAATTCAAAATTAACTCTTAAGGCTATACATTTGATACCTGGATGAATTTGAAAATGATTTTATTTCTGACTTTAATCACTGGTGCTCTTGAAACAAAATTAAATATTTTTCATTTTTATCAAAATATATTCAATCATCATCAAAGTGTTTTTTCTGTGTTCTCTAAAGTTTAAAAGGTTATATTCTGGTTTCATTCAAAAATTTCAGTTGAAATCCTTTTATGGTGTTTCAAGAAAAGTGATTTCAAATTTGAAATCCAGACTGCTAGAAATTTATTTTCATGCAAATTTCTTATTCAGAATAAGGAACAGCATTTGAAAATTTTGCTCTTGTTAATTTTGAATCGTTACATCAAACTTATTATGTTCTCGAATTTGAGTGATGGTCTCAAGTAAAAAATTGTTTCATTTTGAAAAGAATTGACCGTCTCTAAATTGACTTTTTTTAATACTTTTGTTAAAAAATCTTCAGTGTGCCTTGGTTCCTCAAAATGGTTAAAACTTTGTACTTAAAAGAAAAAAAACAATAACATTATCAGAATGAAAACGTGAAGTTTAGTCACTCTAATAATATCAGATAGGCAATAATATACCTAAAAATACAGCAAGAATATTGCCTTTGTGATGTATGTTATCTCATTAGTTGAAATGATTCCTTTTTTTTTTGTTATCTTTGTGATCCTTATAATATATCTTAAAATAATCATTTCTAACCTAATAAAGCTTTAAAGATTTTTTTTTCAATAAATCACAATTATATTTCGTGGGTCCAGATAGTAAACTTCACGGCCATTAAATGCACGTTTTCTAAACTAAATTGTTATAGAGGAAAAAATAGAAATTTCAGCTGTTGAGTTTCTTATAGATTATATGATCGGGTAAATTGATAGCGATTTTCAAGTTCTCCTAAGCATAAGCAACCTTGTTGTTTTTCACTAAAAGATGTATTATCTAGTAGGAATTCCAATTATTTGGTGGCTCCAGAGAGTGTTAGGTTTATAAACGGAATCCATGCCCATAGTGAAAGTGAACTATTAGTGGAGATATGCATAAAAAGTCTCACAAGCAGGTTAGTCATAAAGGGTTTTTCTTTAAATGTTTAAATGTTCATTGTTCGTCCACAATTGTAACTTTACGCAATTCTCATAACAAATTAATGATCTCTCTTGCTCCCTTGGTCGTTTCTGTTGTTGGAAGTTCAGCTGGTGTCATATGTTTTGATTTATGACTGTTTCTGAATAAGTTTTGGGAAACCTCATTCAAGTGGAATCTTGTTTTTTAAACGACAAGCGAATACATGTCTAGAACTTCAAGGGAGTGATAAAAAAGTGGCAATCGGTTCTGCACTTTCAGCCAAAATTTTGTTCAAATGGATAAAAAAAACACCTGTAAAGTGTTTACCTGAAGCATTTAGTGAAAAAGATTTTCTTGTAACAATCATGCTCGAAAAAGCTTTTCCGGGATTTAAATCTTTAAAAGAAATCATTGTCGCAATAATTTTTATAACAGTCCAGAGTCATCCGTTTGGCTTTTCTAAACTCACGGTTTTTCCCATTCGATGTTATACTTAGTCTCACGCAACATACCTGTAATGAGAGGAAAAAATAGAATGATTAATACTTATGTGTAAAAAAATTGTTTGTAAATCGTTGAATCTATAAAATATATTGTCAATTGATTTAGGATTTAAAATTAAAAAAAAAACAAAAATAAACATTAGATCTTTCAAAAAAATATTTTTAAAGAATCCTCTGTGTTTGAAGGTAGATTTCTAGCTAAATTCGCCAGTTGAACGTTAAAGTAATTTTCAGAATAAATCGTGAAAGAAAACCTCATTATTTATCTTAAAGACAATATTATACAGGTGTGTCAAATTGCACCTATTTCGAACTTCATGACGCCTGTAGTCTTTTAAATTTCCTTTGAAATCAAAACAATCGATATATTTTCGTAAATTTTAAAAATGAGATTACGGTGCTTGGGTTTTGATTTGAAATTTTGGATGGAAAAACGCTGACGTCTTTTTTTTCTTGAATATTTTGTTCTCACGCGAAATGAAATTCTTATATATGGAACTCACTCGAAAATTTTCTGGCTACATCTCTGCCCAAGACGACAAAGCAGTAGGAGTAGCAAAGTTAAAATATCTCCAACAGAGAATTCTTTTTTAAGAAAAGAATTAAGCAACACTGCCAGATTTTCCGTACAATTTTCAGAGATATAATTTAAAAAAGAAACTCATTGATTTTTAAGTTTTAAATGTTCTGATGAAATGATTGAAATCATTTGCAGAAACAATTTAGGATTGTTTCTGCAAATGATTTCGATTCCTATTAGAATGTATAGTTCACCGAAATGCCATGAATCATTCAATTAAATCAATTTAGGATTACCAGAAATAAAGAGTCGCACATGCAATGGTTTTTCAAAAATTCAACTAAAATTATTAACATTATTATTGTCTCATAAGAGGATCGATCACCATTTTATTCTCAAAACAACATTAAATAACAAGCCGCAGCAAGGGTGAGGAAGACAAAGAGATTCTTCAGATACCACCAAGATTGATAGATGGATGGATGGAAAAACAACGTCGGCCCAAATTTGTTGGTTCCGATCAGAACCGTGAATTTCAGCTGACAAAATACCTTCCGAGATGTATGTGTTCATGCTACAGCTACTACAAAATCCAAACACAAGACACGTGTAACGTGAATGCTTCTAGGACTTTGGGTCTTTTCCGTTTAACGGAAATTTATCATTCTATCGTGATTTTGTTTTTTTTTTAATTTTTGCCTCAATTTCCGGCTTCATTCAAGAGTCTTCTTCAATCAATATATCCTTTTTTTTGGTTATAGTCGTTTTTCCATACTTAAAATATTGATTTCTATTATATACATCAGTTTATAAACAATCAAAAATTTGCATGTTCTCTAAATTTAAAATACATAACTGCCATGCAAATAAAGAATGATAATTTAATACACTTAAAAAGTCGAAAGGAATTCATTAATTTTAATTTATTACTTAAAACTATAAACAAAGCATTTCGGGTTCAATGATTAAAGGTGGATGTAAGCAGTCAATCACGCTAAGCTAAGCGCTAAGCTAATCAAAAATTTTCATGTTCTCTAATTCGAAAATTGTTCAATTCAAGTAGCAAAATTTTGATCAAATTTCCATCGTTAAAAACGAGCTTTCTCGTTAACCTTTCATCTAAACTCGACAGGTTTCGCTTTTCTCTACTTAATTAAATTGTTTTTTCGTGCAAACAAACAAAACACCATCGAGATACAATGTCTCAATTTCTGGGACCCAGCACTTCCCGGGAAAAATCAAATTGGATCCAGAATCGTTTGTGCCGAAAATTGAAGCCTCTTGTCAAAAAAAAGGCCACCTCAACACAACAAAACAGAGTCTCAGGCTGCAGTCATTTGAAATTTTCCTTAAACTCCTCGACTCTCAAGTTGTCGCCGTTTTGTTTTCCATGAAAATTGACTTTAAAGATTGCTCATGTTGTCGTTGCTGCTGCTACTTCTGACAAAGTCCTTGTTGTCGTTGTTGTCCTTCTTGTTGTTGATGCTTTGGATATCGTTGTCATAATGTCTCATATCTTATTTCGGGGGACGATGAGCACAAACGATGAAAGTAACAAAAACAACAGCAACAACAACAGAGACAAGCCCTCCGGCAGTCTTAAGTGGCGTAAGTAGCGCGAAATCACAAATTGTCTCGACTGGCAGCAGCAGCAGCAAAGGCATTTCAAACGTGGAGTTGCAGGAAAACACGAAAATTTGCAAAGCTTCTGTGTCAGTACCGGTTTTTTTTTCTGAGGGTGCTAAGAGCTATCAAAACTCAAAGTTCCTCATTTTAAACTTGAACTCAAGGTTGTTTAGCTCATAAAAAGTTGTTCATATGGTAGATGATGTAAAATTTAACAAAAACTGTAAAAAAGCCTAAATTTTCAAACTTGTAAAAAAAATAAATTTTCAGGATTTTCAAAGTCTTAAATCTCTAAGATTAAATTTTATCGTGAATGATATTTTCATGTGATCGTTGTTTTATGTGTTTTGTATAAAATTTTCCATTTAAAGGGTGTGTCACATCAAATTGCATCACCGAAAAGCGCTGTAGAAATTCGCCCAGTAGACCGATAATTTTGAACATTTTAGACCTACCTACCTACCTAAGGGTCCAGCGCCGATTGACCGGCGCATAGGGCTGAGATAAAAGATCTCCACTGCTGGCGATCCGGAGCCAGCGTCTTCACTTGCTGCCAGCCGAGGTTCTCGTCAACTGTGCGGATTTCAGCGGCTAGACTTCGCCGCCACGAGCTTTTGGGCCTGCCTCTTCTTCGATGCCCATCTGGATTCCAGTCAAGCGCCTCTCTGCAAATCCGTTTTCATCTCTCACAGCGTGTGCCCAATCCATCTCCACTTACGTTCCCGAATCTCGATTTCTAGCGCCTTTTGATGACACCGGCGATGAAGTTCAACGTTTGAGATCCAGTTGCCAGGCCACCAAGCGCGGATGATGTTCCGCAGGCAGCGATTCACAAAAACTTGCAGTTTTCGCGTCGTCACCGCATATGTGCACCAAGTTTCACACCCGTACAGCAATACGGATTTGACGTTTGAGTTGAAGATTCGGATCTTAGTTCGTAGAGAGATCTGGCGTGACCGCCAGATGTTTCGGAGACTCGCAAACGCAAATCGGGCTTTTCTGATCCGGGTCTCGATGTCCTTCTTGGTCCCACCATCAGGCGTAATCTGGCTACCAAGATACTGGAAGCACTCCACTGTCTCAACCTGTTGTCCAGCTACCACGAAATTGGAACGATTTTCTGTATTGATTTCCATCGACTTGGTCTTTCCGACATTGATTTTGAGACCTGCTGCCTTGGAGCTTTCGGTGAGGTCGTCGAGTTTGCTCTGCATGTCTTGTTGTGTTTGGGCGAGCAAAACAATATCGTCTGCCAGGTCAAGGTCGTTCAGTTGCTCCATGGTTGAAGGATTCCACGGCAATCCTCGGTTTGGTCTACAGTCAATCGATCCAGTCAAGATCTCATCCATTACGATGAGAAAAAGCAGCGGTGACAAAATACATCCTTGTCTCACTCCAGCAGTTACCGGGATTGGTTCGGACAAGACACCGTCGTGTAAGACCTTGCACGAAAATGCCTCGTACTGTGCTTCGATGAGATGGACTAGTTTCTCTGGGACCCCTCGTCGTCTAAGAGCAGCCCAGATGTTTTCGTGGTTCAGTCGGTCAAATGCTTTTTCGAAATCAACGAACACCAGCAGAAGAGAGTCCTGGAATTCGTTGATTTGTTCCAGTATTATTCGTAGCGTTGTGATGTGGTCCACACATGATCGTCCGGATCGGAATCCAGCTTGTTGCCGTCGGAGTGTAGCGTCGATTTTCTCCTGGATCCTGTTCAGGATCACTTTGCAGAGTACTTTGAGGGTTGTACAGATCAAAGTTATGCCACGCCAGTTACCGCACTCTGTTAGGTCTCCTTTCTTTGGGACCTTTACGAGGATACCCTGCATCCAGTCGGCCGGGAATGTTGCAGTATCCCAAATGTCAGCGAATAGACGGTGCAACATTTGTGCTGACAAGGCAGGGTCGGCTTTGAGCATTTCATCAGGAATGCAATCGATTCCAGGCGCTTAGTTGGATTTCATGTCCTTGATTGCCGCTTCTATTTCAGCCAGCGAGGGCGCTTCCGAGTTGACGCCATTAATGCGACTTACTGTGGGCGCCTCGAGCTGCGGGTTCTGTTGGCCATTGCTATTTGTAACTCGAAAAAGTTGATCAAAATGCTCAGTCCATCGTTTGAGCTGATCTGTTCGATCTGTCAGCAGCTGACCTGCTCGGTTTTTCAGCGGCATTCTTGCATTAGTCCTTGCACCACTAAGGCGGCGAGAAATATCATATAATAATCGGATATCTCCAATGGCGGCGGCTCTTTCTCCCTCTTCGGCTAGGGAGTTTGTCCAGGCTCTCTTGTCTCGTCTACAAGCTCGTTTAACTGCCTTTTCCAGCTCCGCATTTCGTAAGCGGGCGGCTGCTTTGGCTGACCCGGTACATGCCTGCTCAATTCCGACTTTCGCCTTTCTCCGATCATCGATCATCCTCCAGGTTTCATCCGACATCCATTCACTTCGTCTTCCACAAACTTTACCGAGAG
>NC_073693.1:105598195-105683574 GCF_029784155.1 Uranotaenia lowii | reverse complement strand
AGGGGGAGCGAGAGGATTTAAACGGATGCTTAACAATATTGGACGACGCAGACAACATTAGGAGACCAATAAATCATTTCGAATGTTGAACTTGAACGGGGGAGCGAAACAATCATAACAGAATCATTCATCAAAAGTGGAAAAGTCGCAAAAAACTGGATATCTTAGAAGATGCTAGTTTTTTTTAAATAAATAAAAGTGTACATGAGAAAATAGGTAAATCAACTATTGTGAAAAATATGGTAATAAAATTAATCATTCATATTTGAAACCTTAGAAATGCACTTCTCCTTTCGCCAATAGAGATGTATATATGACTTTTTTAAGTGAGATTTTTTTTTCTACCGAAAAAAAATTTACGATTATGATTGCCCGGTTTTATCCGGGTTTGACTGGATATTTAATATAAAATTTGGGAAAAGTCCGGTCTAGCCGGGTTGCCCGGATTTTATTTAAAAAGCCCGGATTTTGCCCGGGTTTATTCGCATTTTCATTTTCAAATCAAACATTTAAAAGAAATTGTGTTGTAGAAATTTTTTGAGCAAGTTTCAAAAAAATTAATCATGAAAGTTTTTTAAAAGCCTAATATACGATTTAAAATCTGCTGATAAATTTTGATGAAATAAATTGTTTTCTTCTTAATTTTCTGGATTTTTGATGAATTATTTATTCCTAGGTTTCGATCAAATTTGCCCGGATATTTTCCGGATTTTTGATCGACAATTCTGAAATCAAATGCCCGGATTTTGCCAGGTTTTTAAATAAAATAGCCCTGATTTCCAGGCCCTGGTGGGTGCTGCAAAACTGCTGGCAAACTTAGTTATAAGTATGTATTTAAAAAAAATTGTTTTATCGACTTTATTTTAAAATGTTTACTTACTTGAATAAAAAAAACCTACACCTACAATATCATTAAAATCGGTTAACATTAACGGCCAGGTGAACACCAACAAACTACTAGTCAAATTTTCCTGAAACGGATATTTTGCGAATAGCTTTGGAAGGTTAAAATTCCTATTAAAAAATAAATAATTAAATAAATAACATTTTTTTTTTTTAGATACAGCTTACGGGTTATTAAAGATATAGAGAATTGAACCAGTTTTCGTGATAACATCAATGGATGTTTTGAAAAAAATCATCATCGAATCTTAAAAACCGACTAAAATTTTTTTTTTATTAGTCCAAAAAACTGACCTATGCAAAACTTCAGCTCAGTCAGACTTTATTCAGAGATGCCACAAAGCGCTCAAAGTTTTAGTTATTTGACCTTCATAAAACACTAAAGGAGGACCAAGGAAATTTGGAATATCGAAATTTAAATTTGAAACCAAATGACTTACAGATGCAAAAAAGTCAAGATGTGGTGATATCTTTGGATTTTTAAGTCATTTGGTATTTTTCGATTTCCTTTGGTGATTTTCAAGGGTCAAATAGCAAAACTTTGAGCACTTTGACAAACCCCTAAATCAAGTTCAATTGAGCTGATAGTTTGCATCGGTCAGTTTTTCGGGCCAATCTATAAAATGTTTATGGTTTTCGAAAAAAGGCATGACCCATTTGGCTGCCACTCTAATGTTCATTTAATAAACTTTTGTGTGTGTAGTAATGTATTGAAACTTGTAAGGTGTCATTGGCTTCAAGGAAATTCTTACGACACCACACTAGCGCCATTTTGGAGTTAACGAGTTGACATCCAACTTCGAGTTTAAACCTCTTATGCCCAACCCCGGCTTTAGTCGGGGTTTTCTAAAATAGTCATAAAACCGCATCGAATAGTTGGTTTTATAATTTTTTTACTCATAAAAATAAGATAACCTATCAACCCTTGTTAGCAAAATGTGCTTGACAAGCAGTTGTCAAAATTAACAGCTATAAGAAGCTAAAAATATAAGAAAACTACAAATGGACCAAATATTTGAAAAATTATCAATTTGGTAGCCTCAGAAATCCTTAGTTCATGTGTTTTTCGATCTAAAAAAACTGATTGACAGTTAGTTAAAAGAGCTATCATTCTCGGTTGATTTGTTGGGAAAATTATCCACTTTGCTGATGAAACATTATCCGAATTTGCTGATTAATTACATTAAATAACGCTTACAATTATCTTTCAGATCCTGCCTGGTATCGCCTGCCTGATCATTAAACCAATAATTTAAATTGAAAAAACATGTTGTTTTATTGCCAAATTATTGCAAATAAATTTAACTTTCACCTGCCGCTTACCTAAATAGAGCTATTGTAATTTTTTCACACATTTTCCCATTTTGAACGCTTTTTGCATAATGTGTGAAACGCACACATTTCTTTACCTTAATGGGTGTTTTCCATTGATGTGCAGCAGTACCTTCACACATTTAATGTGTTGGTCTACTTATTTCTGAAATGTGTGAAATTCCACACATTAATGTGTGAAATGATTTGCCCATGTGAGGGAAAATTTCAACAAAACTTCTTCAAAACATTTTGGCAACACAAAGCAAAACAAAATAAGTCATTGACAGAGATGCTAATGCGCCTGATTTTTCAGGATTTGCCTGATTTTTCGAGGCTCAGCATGACAACCTGATAAGCCATTGAATTTCCCCGATTTTTTAAAATATGCCTGAATTTTTCGAATGTGGTGAAAAACGTGTAGTAAGGAACTGGATAAGGTTCCATTGCTGACGCGAAAAAGTGAAAATGTAGAGTAAAGAGACTCCATACAAAAAGGCGCAATCTGATCCCTTACAAAATAATAAGCTTGCAACCCTGATGTAGGGCTGCCTTTAAGACTACTTGGTTTTGCTCGATTGGAATGACACTGATAGAAAATTGAAAATTCCAATCCTGACGTTTCATCTCTTTGCTCGTTAATGTAGAGCAACGATCAAAAAAAGGTCACCACTTTGAGCAAAATTTCCGTTACTTCGACGTAGCCTGATTTTTTATTTCACCAGTTGCCTGATTTTTGAAAAAAAGTTGGCAACCCTGGTCATTGATCTATTCTTGTGAGCAACAGACGTGTCTGCGTTAATCTCTGAATTGAGATTCGTTAGAACCATAAAACCGCAACAGATTGGTTTTGTCCTTTCGAGGAAAGCACGAAATTTCCTATTTGATCCTAAAAGTGTCAAACACTGTTAACAGTGTTATCTGTTATCAGCAGCCACGTTGGATGAACCTTTGTAGCTGCTTACAGGCCCAATTAAAACAACAAAACAAAACCAAAACCTTTTTAGCAATGAATAGTCACGGTGTACCATATTATAATGTGATATATTCCCTATAATGTCGTCATTACTATCCATTTAGTGATCCTCGGTGTATGCAGCACTATCTTACGCGCGCAAAGCTTTTCGCCTTGCACGCTATTCGAAGATAGTAATGACGTCACTTGTTTGTTCTACTTATAACATGATGAAAAATGATACTTGAGGAAATTTTTTTAAGGTTCGGTGGAGTTGGTTGCTGTTTCGGGAAATGCAGTCGAAATTCCGGCGTTTTGGCTGTTTGGCTCTAAGAGGATGGACCTAATCAGGCACCCTATACTTGAGGACTATTTGTGCTGGAGAAGAAGGAGAAATGATCTACGGATATCACATTTCTTGGACCCGGATTAAAACCTAAGTATCATTTTTCTGCTCTTTTTTATATTGCATTTATGGACAGCATTTAAAGAACCTGAACACCCCTCATCAAGCTAAACCCTAACCTCTCCCTCCGAGATGCCGCAAGCCAAAAAACGAACCGGACTATCGACTTACAAGAAGGTAGTGACTCCAAATCGCGATGATAAACAAAATACGACGACCAAAACGCGATCCTGAAGGCTGTACACGATGATGCTGACGAAGTTTGACTGCGTGATAATGGACGACGAAACCTACGTCAAAGCCGACTACAAGCAGCTTCCGGGACAGGAGTTTTATACGGCAAAAGAAAGGGGAAAAGGTAGCAGATATTTTCAAGCACATGAAACTGTCAAAGTTCACGAAGAAATATATGGTTTGGCAAGCCATCTGTACATGTGGCTTGAAAAGCAGCATTTTCATAGCTTCCGGGACTGTCAACCAAGAAATTTACGTGAAAAAGTGTTTGAATAAACGTCTGCTGCCTTTCCTGAAGAAACACGGTTGTTCCGTACTGTTTTGGTTGGATTTGGCATCTTACCATTACGGTAAAAAGGCCATGGAGTGATACGCCGCCAACAACGTGCAGGTGGTTCCCAAGGACAAGAACTCTCCCAACACGTCAGAGCTCCGCCCAATTGAGAAATACTGGGCTATTGTCAAGCGGAACCTACAGAAGACCAAAAAAATTGCTAAGGACGAGTAGCAGTTCAAGGCAAACTGGCTTTCTGCTGCGAAGAAGGTGGACACGGTTCCTGTACAAAATCTTATGGCAGGGGTTAAGAGTTAGGTCTTGAAATTCGGATTTGGAAAAGCAGGAATATTTTTCCTGAATTTTATACTAATTAAACTTGAAAAAGAAATTTAATTTGATTTTTTACATAAACGATTTCACCGATTTACACGCGTTTTCCCTTGACCAAATTTTGACCGTATCACCCTTTAGGACACTTTCCATAGGTTGGTGGTTTTAGAATTTGTAAAATGCATGCCGACATATCGTCGAAAGATACGATAAGAGTTAAGAAAGCGGAATCTCTTCGAGGAAACATCAAGTTTCATTGAGATCCTTTATATGTTTGAGTTTTTTCTTACAAAATTGTTCGTTTAGCACTTTCAAATGAACCGTTACGGAACCATCTGGGAAACGCGCAGAACTTGTTTGAAACTTTTAAGAGACATCTCAAAAATTTGTGTCAATTTTCTGTCAAAACGTATGTTGATTGTTTACATGAGAGGAATTGTAAAAACTACAATCAATAACATAAAAGCTTAATCTAATAATTGATTCATTTTTTTTTGTTTCTACCTCGTAAAGTCCTGGATTAGCGCCATCAGAATGGACCAGGAACAGCAGGAAGTATCATTGGAAAACATCATCATTCGAATGGTGCTGATTAAAGCAGGATTTGGCTACTGAGGTGGAAAGAAGCACAGCCTTAAAATTATACACCGTTCCATCCGAAATCTGTGTCCACCACTACCACCACCACCACTACCACCACCACCACTGCAACATCAAACCAGGAACAACGGGTATTTTTTCGGTAACGATTTTTGAAAAGGACCAATACGCCAAGACCTCTGTTTTAATAAAAACGCTTTTGAAGTGAAGAAAATATAATCAATGGCCTATTTCAAGTACCAAAACTCTTTAAAGATAAGTACAATTTCATTCCTCGATAGATGAATACAAGTTTTTCGTGATTGTTACGTGAAAAATGAATAAATTGGTTTTTTGGCCCTTTTGTTTTCTTATTTTGTCTTTTTTTTGTCTTTTTGCCAAAATGCGAGCGCCCTTTAGAAATCCAGAATGACTGTTCGCCTCTTGAACCACATAGCACAGAAAAGATATTTCAACTAATTTTTGCGTTATAAGCAGCTTAAAGCAATCTCACTGAACGTATTTGCACATTTTAACACATAACCATTCAAAACACTATTATTCACGTACTTTTTCCTTGATAAATTAATATGAAAATACTAGCTGACCCGGTTTGCTTTGCTACACCTTCCGAAAATAAATGTTATTTGTAAAAATTTATTCAAATTTAGATTTTTGTAAGCATTTTTTTTAATCAAACCTCATCATACTTCAGAACCAACAACTTTGAAATGAGAGCTGCATCTGCAGTTCTGAATTGCAATTCAAAGATGGTATATAATATTTACTGAAACATGATCTCTTAGCTTGTTTTTAAAGATCTTAAATTTATACTCTGTTTTAAAGCTTCATAATGACTTAAAAAATGCTAAAATGTATGGATTTTCCACCTTTTTTTTTTACCAAAGTGGGAAGTTACTAACTTCCATAAAAACATTTGTCATATCTATTTTTGAGTTATGCCAAATATACGCACGCAAAAAAAACCCTTTTTGAATATGGTCCCTTCATTGAAAAGCTCTTTATCTAAAATTTACATGGAAGCTCCCCCATCTTTTCCAATTTTGCCCCCCACTGCTTGAAGAAGGTAGGCTGATTTACCCGGTTCGAGTTTATATAAATTATTAATTGAAAGAAAAAGATTCGTATATTCGCGAGACAGTTTTTTGAGTGTATTCCTAATATTCCGTATTATGAGCACTTCCAGCTTCTGATTAACTTTAGATGGTTTATTTTTTGGTGTTGAAAAAACAACCTATGGAAATTTGAAAAAAAAAACGATGAAAAGGATTTTTAATAATCATTTTTAAACAGATTTGTTCACCATCCTCGACCTTCGAAGCAGTTTGAATATCTGTCTTTTTTGCGTCAAAATTATGTTAAAAAAATGTTTCGCCATGTTCCAAACTCGTGGACATGAGACTATATAACTTGAAGTTTTCCCAAACAGCAATTATCATGGTCATGAAAAATATATTTAATTAGTTAAGTATTGAATACAGTGCAAATTTCTCTTTTTTAAATAAATGTACTACAGCAAAAAAATATAAATATTTAAAAAATATCTGTTGCATCACTTAATCAGTTCGCAGCGTTTTTTTATTTTCTCTTTGAAAGTCAAATGTTCAAAAATGTTGGCAAATACAAATTTCTAAGTTTACATTTGTCCCGTATATTTGGGCAAGTGTCAATGCAAAGCTTATTTACAGATGCGACAGAGTAATGGCTTTAAAATGGATTTAATACGTATTCCTGTTTTTTGTTCTATCAAGTTTCATTGATATATCTGCAGTATTTATGTTTATGTTTGTTACTCCACTTTTAACGAATGCTGTTCGAAGCAAATGACCTTCATTTACAAAGACATTTAAGAATTTTCAATATCCCCTTCAGTTTCAACATTCGGAATACCCCTTCTGGTCTTTCCAACATATTGAATCATTTTGAAGATGAATTTTTTAAAAGTTCGACGTTTGTTTTTGCCCCACCGTGTAAGTTGACAGGAGGGAATATTGTTTTTAACACTTTAAGGGTATACTAAAAATTTCTCATAAAAATGTTGCTTCCAGTTGAATAACAATTCTAAAGTCTCGCTTTTCAAAAACGAAGCGGATCAAAAGTCTCTTTTATGCAGCCATGTAATACAAAAAGACTTTTCATGTTAAGTACGTACTTGAATTGGTATGTAAGCAAAAAAAAACGATGGATTTTTCAGAATTATTTTAAGTAAAAGGCTCCCATTTTCATTTTTCAATTCGTTTCAGCTGTGTAATTGGGCCGAAGTAACAATTTCTAGAAGAAATCATAATTTTTAATTTTCTTTTAAAAGAAAAAGTTGAATGTTTGAACATGTTCTAATGTTCCTTGAATGAAAAGTCTTCCGGAAAGTGATTCCTTCACTTTTTATCAATAAAATCAGTTTATTTCACTTGTGCACACGTCAGTCCTATCTTATCGAATTTAAACCAAAAAGGATCTTGATCAGTTCATGTGTAGGATTGGATTTTTTTAACTTTTTTAAATTTTAATGGCGGTTGATAAAACTTCAGTTAAGTACATTTTAACATGTTCAACAAAATGTTTCCGATCTACCTCTGTAGAAACATCTTATTCATATTCCAGCTCTCAATATGATTCAAAATTAATGTAGGCAAAATAGGTTAAAAAATTGTATGTAAATTCAGTGGTCCGAATATCACTCATTTTCAATGAATGTTCCTGATTGCACTTCGCCACTGAACGAATAGCGATCGGGTTTTGTTATTGATTGCTACTGGACCTATCCGATCATCGTTCGTTCTATTCATCGCTAACATATAGATCACCTCGCACGATGCTTGCTGTTAAAACAGTGCAGCACTATCATCCAATTGGAATCTCACCAAAGAGCGATGCATATGGCGAATCATGTTCGTCTAGGATCAGGAGTGAATGGTTCAGGCAGTGAGTGAGTGATACATTCAACCGATCATTAGCAAATGTTGTTTGTTTTTAAACATAGCCAATTAATAAATTTATTTGAATTTACAGCGTTTTTAACACCAGTAAGAATAAAATCAAATTGTAGTTGTCTTTGTGAGGGAAAGATGTTCACTTCCGCCGTGTTTTCGATTTCAAATAAACCAGGCGGATACTGAGTGAGTGACATTCAGAATGGATCAGTTTGTATCTCCCTCATCTCTGATATGCGATGTTTGCAAAATCGATGATTCTGAATGATGCGACTCGGTTTGCATAGCTGAGTGGAGCGCTGATCGAGATTGCATACCAGTCGGGCGAAGCAGTTGCGAGAGGCGCTTTCCTATTATACAGTCAGAATGTTTCAAATAAGAAACGTATCCTGAGTGTTTATTTTGATTGATTTTCTGACCATTGTGTAAATTCCTCACTTTATGTATTTTTTCCAGTTATTCGCAAAGCATCATACCATTATTTAATTTGCATCAAAATTAAATTTATATTTTTTAGACAACAATTACTACCTACATTAATACGAACCAAATGTGGAAGTATTTTTGCAAAGCTTTCAATTGGTTTTGATTCGATTGATAAAATACCAATCCGTGTCACATCTAGGCGTCATTTATTTCCACGTATAATTTAGCAAGCAAAAACCACATCTAGGTTGCATATCGCTCCCATGTGCATAAGAAATGAAGGTATTTACTTGGTTGAGAAACACGCGCCTAATTGTTAAATTTTTCCAGCGATCAATGAACAGTATGCTTTAGTTACTATCCACTTGCGACTACGTTTGCTTGACCATAGAGACAGAAAACAAACCCCTCTAAGAATAGAAAATCTCTAAAAATGAATGCCATGACTTTTCAATTTCAGATTTTGGCAAAAAAAAATATATGTTTTATACGATCGGCAAAATGTCAACCTGGGTCATCTAGGCGTCATTCATAACCATGTGCTGTACAAATGAGCTAGAAATCGAGTAGAAAAAAATTACATCAAGGCTTCATATCGCCACCCCTTGCATTGAAAATATGCTTGGTTGAGAAATACGCGCCAAAATATTCCCACTGATCAGTATGCTATGCCTGGGTTACTATCCTTTTGCGACGTTGGTTCACGACGCCTCGACCTTGGAAACGAAAAACAAACCGCCCAAAGGAAGAAAAAATCTCGGGAAAATGGATGTCATGACTTTAATTTGTTCCGAAAAACTACAAATTTTGTATGGAAGCCCTCCCTCCCTTAAGTCGGATGGAGTTTTGACTCTTACAGAAACCATCCCCGGCCTCAAAAACCCTCAGACGCCAATTTTGACGATGATCGGTTCAGTAGTTTCCGAGTTTATAGGGAACAGACAGACAGACAAACATTCATTTTTATATATATAGATAAGGGGGGGGGGGGGGGTAGGGTCTAACGGGTATAAAAAAAACCATTTTCACGATTTTTTTTTCTAGAGCTATCGTTCAAACAAATGTATTCAAATTTTTTGCATCATACAAAGCATTGTTATCTTTTAAAACATTTAGTAATTTTTTCGTAGAAAAATATTGAAAAATGAGCCGGTGACGGATCACTTTCGAGGATGCCTTTTAGAAAACAGGATTTGCGGTGGACACTGTATCTCAGCACGGAAAAATCAGAAGTAAAAAAATCAGAGCAAAATATTTTTAATACATGTTTTTCTGGACCCCAACTTTTTTATTTAAATTAAAAAGAAATTTTATGAAATTTTTGTGGCTGTTTAAAGTAAAAACCAGGATTTTTCACGTAAAAATCCGCCATTTTTCACCTGTAAAATCTTCCCAAGGTAAAAAAAAACAAAAAAGAAAAACGTTGGGGTCTGGTATTTTATATGTAGAAAATATGTTCCAGTTTTGAAAAGAATCGGATAAGAAGTTTTCAAATGACGATGTCCACGGACTTTGAAAATGTGTTTTCGAGAAAAACGCGTTTAAAGTTTCTGCTCTTGCTTTCTTGCAGTATTAGATAGGAGGAGATAAAGGCCTATAACTTCTATAGTTTTGCTTCAATTGATTTGAAAATTTGACACAACATTCTTGAAATGTTTAACTATAAGAAAATGAAAAAATAAAAAAAATCGATTTTTTGAAAGTGTTAGACCCTACCCCCCCCCCCCCCCCCCCCCTTATGAAAGCCCTTTTTCGATCCCGGGATTAGGGGAAAGGTTTCCTAAATGGGCCTATCGGGTTAAATGACCCTACGGCTGTTTGATGAAATGGCTGACTAGACAGCTTATCTGACCAATGCATTTTGAGGGTGACACGCTTAGAACATAAGGCAAGAAAAATTTTTATGAATTTACAAAATCAAAAAAATTTAAAAAATCATTCAAGGTTTTGAAACATTTTGATGTAATATTTCGACTTTTGAAAATTATACTCAAAGAAGCTTAAATCAAAAACTAGGATGGTTTTTGTTTCTTACTAAAATGAACTTAAGAAATTAATCATATTTCAGCTTTTGTGGAGGTTTAATAATGATTATATAGTGTAATAATAGAGTGTTTTTGTATGCCCCCATCATGTTTGTAAAATGCCTCCATCCTAAAATAACAGGTTAAATAGAATAAATAAAAGATTTTTATCATTGAACCTTCAAATCTAAGCTCTGAATAACATCTAAAGAAAGAATTGAAGATTTAAAAAAAAGATTTGATAAAGTTTTTCTCATGGATGAACTGCCTCCATAGTATGGCAACCCTAACTTTTGTTTTATTCCATAAAATTATAATACACATAGATTTTGATCAAACTTCAGCTTTATCGTACGGAAATTATTACTTTCAAGCAGTTTCAATGAAATTATACGGAAATATTGCAAAAAAACTGAAATTTTGTTCGAAACATAAATAGGCGCATTTAGCCCGCACGGTTTGAGGTTTGGCGTTTTAGACAACACTTATAATAAAATCGTTTTCTTGGAAACAGAAGAAAATTTTAACATAAAAATTACTCCAATGTATAGAAAACAGATGCCTGCACACGTGTATATAGTTTTTGTTCACATATTCGATGTGATATTTGATTAAATCAGTGTTCTGCTTAATAGGCGCATATAGCCCGCTCCTCCCCTACTATTGGCCTTTTTGTTCGCGCGATGAAATTTGGAGGGTAAGATACCTCGCCAGATGAAAATAAACAAAATATTTTTCGCGCCGGGATTAAGATGGCGTAAAAATCATCGTTATTGCACACTCATAAAAAAATGTATTCTTTTTTTTAAAGAAATCAAATTTAAATACACTAGAACTTAAAAAATTAAAAACGGATCATTTTTTAAGATGTACAATAGAAAGTTTAATACGTTTACGCTAGTAACTGGATTTCTTTACAATTGGCGCGTACGTACGTTCCTGTCAACGATATACAATCCGTGTGGAGCACATCTCTCAGGTTTAAGCTTTTTTTGTTATATTTAAGCTTTTTTCCTTTCATCTCCTATGCTCTCAAGACAAAAAAAGCTTAAATCAGAAGAACAAAAGCTTGAAAACGAGATTCACCAGCACTTATTTGAAAGTTGGTCACACGATACATAGACAAATCCTTTATCGTTGTCGCCACCTGATCGTTGCGTGGACCTGACTAAACATTGAATATCAAACGTCACTTCACTCACACCATGATTGTTTTTATAGTGTTAACGGTAATATAAATTGCACTGGTATACGAGTGTGTGTGTGAAAAGTGTGTAAACTGTAGGTTGAACCCCAACTCTTCAACCCTTAGTTGGCGCTAGTGTGATGTCGTCAAAATTTCAGGGAAGCCGATAGGATTTAATAGTTTTGATATGACGAATATGATTGTATAGGTATATTCTTGTTCTTTAATTCATGTCCAAAATTCTAACTCTAATGCTTATTCTCTTCGCTTCTTTCGCTCTTGCTTCAAATCCAGTAAAAAATATTCAAAAACAAATAGTTTAAATATCACTTAAAACAACCTCTAAATATTAAGTTGGTTTTGTCAGAAGGCGTTTTGTTTCATGTTAGAGAGCAGTGATTCAATTCCATAATCGAATAGTAGTTTCTTTCTAATAAAAATCATGAAAAAATGAAAATCAATGAGTTATAAACCAAGCTAGGCCGGTAATCTAGTAATCAATCATTTGGATGTTAGATGAATCTGATCAACCCTTAAGGGCTGATAAGCATTATCTTCATCAACTTTAATGAAATTTAAAGAAGATTGAAGAACTTAAATTCTATAAGAACATGAGAAGGGCTGATTAAGCTTCTATGAGCACGTTTTAAGGGAATTCTGGTCGCTTGGACGGATTAATTGACTGTATTGGGAACATTGAACAAAAAATTCGAATTGAGTTATTGTAATTTTCGCATTCAAAAACAATTTTTTTTTCATTTTATTGAAATTTATCAAAATAATTATAAACAGTTTGTTTAAAAACACATTAATTTAAATTCCAATGATATATTTCAAAGGGAAAAAGTTTGAAGTTTTATTTCTTGATTTTTGTTGACATGTTCTTCGTTTGTTAGATCTGTTGATTCCAGCGTTGGTAATTTCTTGATCAAGACGTTATTTGGTTTTAAGCTTATTTTTTTATTCAAAGCAATAATAATTCTTGACTCATAATAATTCTTGACTCATCGCACTTTAAATTGGTCCCGAAAGTTGAAAAAAGGTATTGCAATAGAAACTTAAAAGTTTTATGAGCATAGCAGCATACGTTTTAAGTGGCCAAGCAACGTGGCCAAGGTGACATTTTATGCCATATTACCTTGACCCTCAATAATTCAGCGTGAGATTGGTGGGTGATGGCGTACAAACGGTCTCCGCAAAACCAATTATCATAGATTAAGGTTGCCAGATAATTTTTAGCACGTATCCGGGCCGGACAAACCGGTCAATTTTATATAAAAACCTGGCAAAATCCAGGCATTTAATTTCAAAAATGACGACCATAAATCCGGGCAATATCCGGGCAAATTTGATAAAACCCAGAAATAACTAAACAAAAATCAAGAAAACAAAACTAAAAAAAAAATCATTTCATCTAAACTTATCGACATATGTTGTTTTTTTTTTGTTTGATTCGCCAAATATAGTGAAATAATCCGGGCAAAATCCGAGCAATTTTCAATAAAATTCAGGCAATAGGGCCAGCCCGGACTGTTCCCAAATTTTGTATCAAATATCTGGGCAAACCCGAATAAAATTGGGCAATCTGGCAACCTCATCAAAGATGCCGCAATACGCTTTCCTCTATCGACTACACGGACTTGGACGGCACCGTTATTGATTCTTTAAAAAAAGGAGATTCTTAAAATTGTACAGTGAGATTTTGTTGCTTGTTCTCAATACACTTTCATTTGGTTGATTTTGCAATGTTGTTCATCTCGAATCAACCACGGAGTGCAATCATTATGCCATTGGCCAGGAGGAGCCATAGGTTAACCGTAGTTGATAGCAAACTCAAGCTCAAGCACAAGTTTTAATGGTAGTTTCACTGATTTCTTTGGCAAACTTTCTATCAATTTGAAGTGCATTTTTGCCAGATTGTACCGAAACGATTTATAGTATAACGAAGAGGATTCACTCCACATAACATACTGATTGGTATTTATAAAGTTGCAAAATTAACGAAAAATGAAGAGTAAAATTACAAGTAAATGGATGGTAAATCCATTAACTCACCCTTATCTTTTACATGCAGAGCATGTTACGCAAGCGAAATGAAATTTGAAAATCAGCTTGCTGCTTTAATATTTTCTAAAAATATGGATCAATTCTTATACTTCACGTGAACTTTAAAAGGTTTTTTTTTATTGGTTGGTGAACATTTTCAGGTGGGGAATACGATAATTTCATCTTCATTGAGAGTTATTTGAAGTCTTTTTACCACAAAGTTTGACATTCCTGATTCCATAACTTTTTTCCAGACACCGTTCAAGTCAACGTTTATTCATTGATATAACCCACAAAAATTTCACAATCACGTTTTCCACAAAAATTACAACTCCCTCTTTGAATCACTTGATTAAAAAAAATACTAACTTTGGTTTCATCGGCCATGTTGCTAGGTTGTGTTGCGCGGGTGGACACTACTTTGAAAAAGTTGACAATCGAACTAGGGCCCTTAATCCGTTGGGCACTGCTGGTGGTTGATCACTTGGAAGGTGGGTATTTAACGATTTCAAGCTAGGAGGCTCCTGATCTTGCTGAGCCGCTGCGAATCCTCCACTCTCTTCACTTCACTTGCGTCGTCCTAACTCTGGCAACTGACTGTGACCGATCCCGGAAAAAGACGGCACTTGATATGGTGGTTGTGGGATAATCAGCTAAACAATTAATTCACCAATCGACTATGAATTTTTCGGTCGCCTTTCTCTGTCGTCACACCTACCGAACTATTTTGGCCGATATCCTAGAGACAACTTTACAATTGATTGCTAAATCGATCGATCTACGTTTCAATGGGAGGGAGCACAAACTAATCCGATGCCGTTTTTTCTTTTTTTTTCCTTTCGATGCACTGAGATCAATTGCAGAGTTGCAGCAGCAGTGGTTGACACTGCTTTCCGCGTTCGATGATCAATTGTAATCGCGCGGGGATGTCTATTATAATTCGATCCGCGCGCGCGATCTCGTCTCGCGTATCTGTCGGGACTTTGCTGTTCCGTCACTTCTGTGGTTCACTGCCCAGCATCAGCAGACAGTGGCGCCACCTTTAACTGAGCTGGCTGATCTCCTCCTAGACACAGCACCCTGAAACCGGAAATGCGTGGCACACGGCCACAAACGCCCTTGTCTTTCTATTTCGGAAAGTTCACAGGAAAATCCGGGTATAATGAAGGCAAACCCCAAATCCCTACACACTACACGCCCCAAAAGAAATCGAAAGTCTTTCCCAAAACTCAGCGGCAGTCCGTTCCCGGAAATAAACTGAACTGGCCCAACGACGACGTTCGCGTTTGCTTTCGAGCGACCACGTTCCAAGGTGTGCGCAACGATCGCGAGAAACAGCAAATCAAGCGCCAAAATCTCCGGGATGGAATTTCCAACTGGACACTCCGGACTCGAAAATTGTCTCGGCGTCGATGTGTTTAGTGAACCCGTAACGATTTCCCAGTCAGCCAACCAGCCAGCCAAAGTAGTCCTATCACCAACATAAAAGCAAAAAATAAAGAAAAATAGAAAGAGAGAAAAATCTGCGAAGATCGTCTTCTAACGATCCTGCGATCGTCTCATACGAATGGTTTTCTGCTGAAATCGTTGCCGGAGATATTTCCAAAAAAATTAAAATACTAATAATAATAATAATATTCAAAGCGTGCCAGCACAGGAAAGGCGTTTTGAATCTGTAAAATGGTCGGGAAAAATCGTAAAATTGATTCCACACACCTCCCCTCACATGATGTCTACCGGAGGGATGGGACGATTTTTGCTTTCCAGTTCAGTGGTGGCGAAAGGAATCCGTATGGATTCAATTATTTAGAATGTTTCAAAAATGAATTATGTTACATATTGCTTACAACAAATGCTAGATAAAACTGTTTGATTTGCAGACCAATCGATGCATGTACCCAAAAATAAAAAAAATAAAATGCAGATGTTGCAGTTTAGTTGGAACTTATTTAAGTTTAGCTTTGTTAGAAATGGGACACTTTCTTTTGCTGATAGCTCATTCACTAGTAATCGGACATTTGAAATTTTAACAGCATTTGGCTACCTGTGGAAATTACTATCCGACCTATTTTTTTTTTCAAAATTCCAATTTACGCGATTTTAAGATATTTGCGATGCAAGAGAAAGAAAAAAAAATATTTTGCACAGTTATCTTCAAAAACCATCATTATCAAATTGATAGCTGACAAAACCGTTGAATTTTCAAAGAACTACTGCGTGTGAGTAGTGAAAAAGTGAGCAAACACTGTCAAAAATGTCCACAAAGTTCAAACCAAGTATTGGAGTGGAGCACATGATCGGCAACTGCGGATACAGGTCATCAGGGATCTCAAGCCTGATACCAGAACTTTTAATTTTCAAGTAGCAAAAAACTAAGTGTAGATCGCTGAAGTGTCTAATGAAAATTTCTCAGATAAGCTAAAAGCTAAAAGCCGTGCGTTTTATTTTCCCGGATAAAACAGTTTTCCGATAGTGTCATTTTCCGTTCGCCCAACATCGATTCCACTACGCACCTGTCCGCACTTGTGTCTAACAGTTTAAGTCATTCAAACCTAACCTCAAACAACAATTTTTTGCTAGTTGCAGAACTTGAAAGCTGTATAGCCGGTACCTATGCTATGAGACAGATGATTTCTGATGAACGACAAAATTTATGAAAAAAAAAACAAAATACAAACAAATCTCAGCGTTTGAATCCTATAACATATCACGCGTTTAAGTGGCTAGAAAATGATCACGTTTTGTTAATTTCGAAACAGCTGTATTCTTTTAAAAGAAAAGTATTGAATATATATAAAAGTTTCAGAAATTGAAGAAGGAGTATGCATCCACCTAAAATACAGAATAAATGAAGAATAAGTTGGAAAAAACTGATAAATATCATGACTGTTAAAAATGTGCGTTGACCGATGGGAGATACCGAGAATAAAGTAGATATTTCCTTACAAAAAACAATAAATATTTTTTTCACGTTTTTCTATGAATAATCATAAGATTACCTTTATTTCCTCAATAGAAAATATTTCTCTCAAACTTTTGGTTTTTGAGATACACGCATTCGTTATTGTCGCGTTTCTAAATAAACTAAGCTTTATGTATTAAAGTCTGTTTCACATAGAATCTGGTCGGATAAAATAGATCATTTCTCCGCAATGAAATAACGTACAACAGAAGTTAAAGTGCCATTTTGCAGGGTTTTTATTGCACTTTGAGGAGAAAATACATAAAAATCATCCGTCAGCTTTTCGGATGAATTTTCGAATTTTTGTTGTGATACCAATACCACCCATTATTTTCTGCACAGTACTGCTGGTAACCTCATTCGCCATCTTGTTCCACCACTTTTCCATTCGAACAGGTTTTTTCATGGTTCTGCCACATTTCTTCAGTTTGCCCTTAGCTATTGCCCAGTATTTCTCGATGGGACGAAAATCCGGACAGTTTGGTGGATTGATACTTTTTTCAACAAAATCGATCTTGTTCTCCTTATACCACTTAACGACATCCCGGCTGTAGTGGCAGCTTGCCAGGCCCGGCCAGAACTTCACCGAACCTTTGTGGGACCAAATGTATGGCAAAACCCTCTTCTGGAGACATTTATCATTGTAAACATTTCCATTCATTGTGTCCCCAGTAATGAAAATCTGAGTCTTCTTCCCAAAACTACAGATTCCTTGCCAAATCATCAACTTACGAGCAAATTTATCTGCGAAAACAAACTTGAATCTACCCGCAACATTCCCTTTACGCTTCGCAAGGACAAATTTGTTACCGGGTTTTTGTCCAAAATCCATTTTGACGTAAGTTTCGTCGTCCATCAAAATGCATCCGTTGTACTTGGTCAACACTTTCTCGTACAACTTCTTTTCCCTGGTTTTGGCAACCAGGCTTTGTTTCAGCGTCCTGTTGGGGTGTTTGCTTGCATGATACGACCGCAAGCCTTCTCGCAAACAAATTCGTCGAGCTGTACTGTGGTTCGTCTTGAACTTTTTCGCCAAATCACGCAAGGAGATTCCAGGATTATTGTAAACTGATCGAATTACCTTTGCTCGCAGCTTCCGGTCATATGTTCCACTTGTACGCCTGGTTTGTTTTGCTCGATTCACCGTAAGGGTCTTCCGGTGACGTTGCAGCACCGAATTTACAGTTGATTTTGGATATTTTAGGAATTTCGCGATCTTTACCCCTGATCACGTCGGTTTCTCTACGTGAGTGTGTAGAATTTTCTCTCGCCTTTCGCGTTCCGTTGTCGATAACTTCAATCTTGATGAAATTTTCACCACTGAGTTAACAAACCATCCGGATCAAAACACTGTCAATAGATTCGCGATGTGACAACTAGGGGCGCTGCAGTAAATGAAAAGATGCGACCAGATTCTATGTGAAACAGACTTTAGGTACGCGGATACATTTTTTTCATGTGTCCATAATTAGGATCACCCATATGCCAACATTAGGAACAATAAGTGCCAAATTAGAAACATCAATACACTTTCAAAAAGATGATGATATTTTACGTAAATAAAAGCTTGAAATGATTATTTATAACCATAACATAGTTGGACAAAATAGGAACTTAGTTACCGAAAAAGTTTATATCTAAGAATTAAAGATATGGCCTACTTAAATCAAATATGAAAACCTCTGACATAATATAACTGAATTAGGCTCACCCTCCTTACTCAGATTCTTAGACAACTGCATCATAAATGAATTTTTCTTCAATGATAATCATGATTGTAAACTGGATTTTTTTAAACGATTTTTGTGTACGCATAAAAATGTCGTTTTAAGAAATTCCTGAGACCCATGAGAAAAAAATTGTTTAATTGAAGTAAAATAGCTTGGACTGTAAATTACTCATAAACATGTATTTATCTAACATTCGTACACGTCATGCCCTATAGAAGACCTCATGAGATTTGATATGCTACAGTTCAACAAATGGTCGGGATTCGACCAGACCGAACTGAAAGCCAATTTAAAAAAAAATGAGTTATCTATTGCAGCGGATACCAAACAAGATGAACTACCTATTCAATGAAAATCAGAACATTTTTCCTATTTTTTATGATTTTTTTTTTAATTTCAATGTTGAAGACAGTGTAAATGGCAAAAATACGTTGCGCCAAAGAGAACCAAAAATCACCTAAGGGGTAAAAGTGAAAAGCATATTTTGGTCATGAAAACTGATTTTGTGCATAATAATCTCATATGTTTGTTTTATATTTTTTATTTTTTATTTTAAGCAGTTTTTCGGCTCGTCAAGATCCACTATCTGATAAATTAAATGATAAAAAACATTCCTGTGGCTAGAAGCTTCATGTTGAGGATTGTTAGCATTTATTAAAATCTTGTTAAGCCAGACTGAAACGAATCCCTTGAATTTTGTTTTTCAATTTTCTTAAAAGAATGTTAGGATTTTTAAAATTTAACGCTTTATTTTATTGCATACTGTCGTTCAAAACGCAACCGGTAAGTTACAATCAAAGATGTTCCGCATTTCAAAAGTGCGAAATTTGTATGGCTCGATGAAAAAAACTCACTTTTCAAGCATCAGCCATAATCTTTTGGTGCTGCTCGTGAAGCGCCTATTAGTAGGCTCCTACGTTTAGAACGAATTGCCTAGTCAAACGATAGTGCATGGCAATTTTTTAACATTTTGGTTCGACCAGAGCGAACTGGGTGCAATTACTATTAAACATCAGTTTTCTTCTTATTGTGTAATCATAAATCGACCAGTATGGCCTCGACGGCTTGATAAGAGTCTATGCGTGATGGTATAATGATCAAATGAGATATCTAATGAAATGCTATCAATTGGTAGGGTTGTGAACTTTAACTCGATATTCTCGACATTAAGTTTATGGCGTTCAGTTCGGTCTGGTCGAATCCTGACCAAATGTTACTCTTTTGTATGCCAATAGCTGAGAAAATACAAACAAATCTGCTTAAACACGAGAGTTCGATTACATTATGTTAACATCTTAGCTCATTAAAAATTAAATCAAGTATAATTTCTATTTTCATTTCATCTTTATTTTGCTAATCGAGGAACATTGTTTATTGATTTCATATAGCCGGAAAATCGATTTGAAATAATGATTTTAATCCCATGTTATGTTTTGCTATTCATTTTTGAAAACCAACAATGCGCTAAATAAAATATTTTTTTGGTTGCCTTGACTGGTGAAATTATGTCATAAGTTGTTAAAACATAATTGTGTGTTTGCAAATAACATTATAAAACTAAAGTAGTATTCACAAAATTTATAAGATAGTGTGTTGGGAACTAAGAAATACTTTTCGGTATCGAAGCGTTTCGAGTCATTCAACTTAGCGCGCCGATAATATGAAAAGCTTATCACATTAATATACAATTCAATATTCCAAGGATTTGTCACAAGATAAATTTTATGTCGTGAAAAAGAGTATTGTAAAAAGTGGAAAATATGGCTGAAGATTTCTCTAATGGGGTGACCAAAATAAATCTGAATTTGTGATTATTTTTGTCAATGTGATGTTCAGCCAATTTTGTTTGACATCAAAATCTTTGAGCGTCACCATGAAATTCCTTGTGCTGGTGAATTGATACTGATTAAGATAAGTATCAACTTCAAATGATAATCAGAAAATTTGCAACTCTTGAGTTGAATCTTCCACTACACCTATGTAGAACGGCCAAGCCTGTAGGGTAAACCACGCTTGGCCTACTTGGCCTACAGATTCAACTCTGTCTGTATCTACTACGTCATAGTAATTGGCCCGTGCTGGATCAAAATTTGGTATGAGATGATAATGCTTCTAAATACAATTCTTCACGCTCATTTTTAACACCTTTCATTTCTTCTTATTTTCAATTCGTCTATGCAATTTCCATCTCTTAAATTGTGCTTACTTAAAAGGACATCATTTTTTACCGATAAGGCTGAATATAAATTAAATGAGAGAATACTTACTGGCAACTGGTCAGCGATTAATGGCGAACGGTAGATAATGCGCAACTCGAGACCCCATACACCTAACCTTCGGGTAATTTTATTTTGTTTTATTTTGTAGCGGCCCACCACACTCCCCCACACCAAAAGGCTCAATTGAGCCCCCTGGTAATGGACGCTACTGTTCTCAGCATGTCTGGCAGCAAAATGATAATAAGAGTAAACGCGAGCAAATTTTAATCATGCTGAGAACACAAATATTTATAATGTCGTGCGAGGAAATGTATTATTTAACTAAATTGACTACAATATGAAATCTCAATGGAAAATAATTTCCTTTGAAGAGATTCATTATTCGATATTTACTAATATACTATTTATTTATTGCTAATTTTATTATGTTATGTTCAATAATTTTATAAGATAAAATACAAACTACAAGATTTTTAAGAAAAATAATATTAGATATTAACGCTACAAAAGTACAAAAGGTAAATAAAACAAAGACTGGTTGATGATCGACTGTTTTAATGGTTCAATTTTTCTTTCAAAAGCTGTATCACTTTGGTTTTGAACATGGAACGATTGGTTATGTTTTTAATATCCGTTGGTAAGGTGTTGTATTTAGTAGGTCCAATAAATGAAATTCTTTTTTGCCCTAATGATGTTGTGGATCGGCTTCGTTGCAAGAAATCTGACTGGCGAGTGTTATGAGTTCGCAACCCCGTAGTAAAATGGAGGTTTTGAATATTTTCAATTGAGTGTAGATTATCATAGACATATACAACAGTTTGCAAATCACAGAGTTCAGATATTGGAAGAACGTTATGCGTTCTTAAAGAGTAAAGCTGAAGGGTAGGGAATAACAAAGGGAGCTTTAAGATGTTTTTCAAGCATCTATTCTGGAGCGTTTGAAGTTTCTGTAAGTGGGACAAGGAGGCTCTTCCCCATATCATAATAAGGTAGTTCAATTGAGAGTGGATAAACGCAAAATAAAATTTAAAGAGAACATGTTGTGGAACAAAATTTCTCAGTTTCCAAAGAACACCGCAAAGAGGAGTAATTTTTTTTTCCAAGTGTTCAATGTGACGATTCCATGAGAGAGTTTCATCTAAGTAAATTCCCAAGTATTTAAAATAACTAACTCTCTCAATAGTATTTCCATTCATAGCTGGGTCATTAGTACGAAGTAGCTTTTTATGCGAAGAACGAAACAACATGTATTTTGTTTTAGTATAATTTAGTGAAAGTAGGTTTGAATTGAAATATTTTGAAAGCAGTTTTAGGTCGTCTTCAATGTGCTGAATTATAATATCAGGTGAAGTTTCAGAATAAAAAATTGCTGTATCATCGGCAAATAAACGTGCTGTGCCTTTAAGTTGAAGGTTACATAAATCATTGACATATAAAAGGAAAAGTAATGGCCCGATATTACTCCCTTGTGGTACACCGATATCAATATTTCTTAATTCGCTTCTTGTGTTTTCAATAGCCACAAACTGCTTGCGACCTTCTAAGTAGCTACGAAGGATATTATTTGCTGTTCCTCTTATCCCGTATTTATACAGTTTGGACAATAATATGTCATGATTTAGAGTATCGAAGGCTTTTTTGAGATCCAAAAATAGTGCCCCAACAATATTTTTTGACTCTATTTTACATATGATGGAGTCAACTAATTCTGAGATGGCAATTTGAGTGCTCGAACCTGATCTAAATCCATATTGCAGTTTATAAAGTATATTGTTCTGATTTAGAAAGTCTACAATTCTATTAACAAGAAGCTTCTCGAACACTTTACTAAAAACGCTTAAAGTCGAGATAGGGCGATAGTTATTGACGTCAAGCAAATCGCCAGCCTTAAAAACAGGGATGACTTTCGCAATTTTTAGACAGTTCGGGAAAACTCCTGACTCCAAAATTTTATTAAAGTATTGTGTAAGTATGTGCGAGAATGTTTCGTGGTTATTTTTCAAGACATTAACAGGGAAACCATCTGGTCCATGACCCTTTTTATTTTTAAGTGAAAAAATTACAAGTCGAACCTCGTTTACACTAGCGGGCCGTAAGAATATTGTATTTTCTACCTGTTCGATTTGAGTCAAATGATCATTTTCAGTATTTACTGGAATCTTTTCAGCCAGGTTCTTTCCAATTGTGGAAAAGTGTTTGTTAAATTTCTCACAAATCTGTGTACTATTGGTTATAACACCTCTTTCATCTGAAAGGTTAATTGAGGAAGTCGTTTTAGATTTACCTAAGAGCGTATTAATGTTTCTCCAGAGCTTTGAATGTGGTGAATTATTTAATAAGCGCTCGTAATAGAGCCTTTTACATTCTTGTTTTTTTGAACTCAATTTTTTATTTATGTGAATTAGCATCTCTTTTAAATTGATATCATTTGGATGCTTTTTCGATCGTTTTAAATAATTCTCTTTTATTTTGATGAGTGTCCAGAGGTCAAATGTCATCCACGGACAGCAATTTCCTTTAAGTTTTACCCTTTTATTAAGTGTTCGAGAAGAAATTTTCACAAAGCGATTGTAAATTGATGTGATTTCTTGTAGGCCTTCATCAACATTTTCTGGTAGTTGAATACTGTTTAAATAATTCACAAATAAGCTGTTTAGTTTAGCGTTATCAACTATCTCTTTCCTAAGAATTGTTACATTTTTATCACATAATAAATTGAATGATGTGAGTATTTGTAAATGGTCACTAACATCAGAAAAGATTGTATCATTTTTCAATCGATCTAAGTCAATTTGCTTCGATATAACGTGATCTAGAATATTCTGAGTTGTTGGCCTAGTAGGAAAGGTGTTTGTACAAGCGTATCCAAAAGATTCTAAGATAGATCTATATTTTGCTACGGTATTCAGGTTAATCAAATTCACAGGAACGTTTAGGTCACCGACAATGAAGCAGGAGTGATTATCAGCAACAGACGTTAGAAGAGATTCAATTTGATCACAAAACATGTTAAACGGGAATGAAGGGGGTCTATATACGCCATGAACACAAATTACTTGACCACTTGTACAAATTTCGACACTAATTCGGTGAAAGCCATCAAAAGTTATATTTTCAGTAGTTTTAAATTTCAAATTTGTCTTTATATACATAGCTAGGCCTCCATATGGTTGGTCGCGGCAAGAGAAAATCGATGTATATCCCGGAATGTTGTAAATACAACAGTTATCTTTACCAAGCCAGGTTTCACAAACAACAATAACATCGATACAAACATTAAAATGATCAATGGTCTGTAATATGCAATCAAATTTATCTAAATTATTCATACTACGTACGTTCCATTGCAAAATTCTAAAGGATCTTGAATCATTATTAAAAGTACTTAAATTAAAATCTTCTACATTTTCATGGTATCTATTCATTAAACTATCCATTGAATAAAATATATTTCAGTTTTAAACATTTGTAGATCTAAGATCTTATTTTGATCGTGGATCAGCATTGTTCCTTTTTTGTTTGGGTGAAGGACTTTCATTTGGAATCGTGGATGTGTTATTTCTTTGCTGAGTGACATGCATGCTCATGAAGCGATTCATTTCAAATTTAGTTTTGATTATATCAGGTTTTGAATTATCTGTTTGTTTGACCAAAATGGCACCATTTCTTCCGGGCCAAATGTATTTGGCTCCAATTAAGTCTTGATATTCGCGCAATTCAGTTAAAATTTCCATGGATAAGGGCGTCAATTCATCCCTTATTGTGACGTTTAGTAGTTTACCATCAACTACTAATGAAGGATCTATTGAAGAAGAGGCAAGTTTCCCAAAAATTCTTTTTTTACTGAAAATTTCTTCTTTTATTACTGTATCTTTTAATAGAACTTTAATTGGTGGAGACTTTTCATTGGGTTTATTGGATGATATTAATCTAACAGCGTTTAAAATGGATTCAGTTTTAAGGTCGTAGCCAAAAGTGCCACATGTTTTGCGTACAAGTTCTTGTGTATTTTCTCTATTATTGTATGGCAATCCGAAGATCAAGAGGTTTTTTGAAACAGCCTCCCGGTTAAATCGGTCGAGGTTTATTTCCAATTTATGGACCTGATTGGTAAGATTTGAATGCTTAGATTTGAGATCAGTTACTTCTTTTTCAAGAGCATCGTTTCGGAATTTTATGTCTTTGAAATCAGTCTGAATTTCATCGAATTTCGTGGACAAAAATTCCTGCGAAGCCTCTATCGCAGTAGTAATGGTATAAACATTCCGAGATGGTCATATCATATACGAGACCTGCGGCAATACATACGAGCTTGGAACAGCTTTTATGGGGAAGAAGTAAAATTGCTCGATCGGGTGGTAGCCAATTCACCCCTGACTGTGCCGGTTGAGGATTAAGTGCCGATTCTTCAACATCAGCATCATCAACGTGCACAGCTATCACCTTGGAAAAACCGGTGACGACAAGAACGAATTCTACATGCAGCTGGAACGAGAATACTATCACTGTCCAAAACATGATATCAAGATCATCATGGATTTAATCTCTCATGTCGGCCAGGAGGAGCAATTCAAACCGACAATTGTAAGGTTCAGTGCTCCAAAGCTGACCAACGAAAACGGCCTAAGAGTGGCAGATTTCTTCGCCAACTGCCGGCATTTCTCTGACATCATCGACGTCAGATCCTGTCGAGGCGCAAACATCGAGTCAGACCCTGGCAGACCATCTGGTGATGTTAAAGATGCGCTCAAAACTCTCCGTAGTGTACAACAGACGAAACCGATGTCCGCCTCGGTTAAATATCGCACGACTAAAGCAGAGGACGCATCACACGTCGAAAGACCGGTTCGACGAGGAGTGTAGGAGGATGATGGACGAAGTGAACGCCGTGCGGGCAGCAGTAGTGCAAAGAGGCATCAGAACGTGAAATATCACCGCCAACGAAAGAGACAGCGAGACCGAATTTTCCAGGAGAAAAAGCACCGCCTGGATGAGGAGGAGCTGGAGCAGCTGCATCGTTCCCAGGAAACACGAAAGTTCTATCAGAAACTCAACGCATGCCGCAAAGTCTTTGTGACGCATGCCGAAATGTGCCGGGATAAGGACGGAGGCATCCTGAAGGACAACCGCGAAGAGATCGAAAGGTGTTAGCAGCACTTCGAAGAGCACCTGAACGACGCACATACAAGAGACCACGACAGTGGGGAAATATATGGCATTGCAGCTGAACTCATCAAAATGGACCCGAACAAGTTGGTCGATTGCCTACACAGGTTGATGATCCGGATTTGGGACACAGAACAGCTACCAGAGGAGTTGGTAATATGCCCCATATACAAGAAGGGCGACAAGTTGGACTGTGAGAACTACCGAGCAATCATTGACCTCAATGCCGCCTACAATCCTACTCCATCGCCTATCGTCACATGTAAACAGATTCGTGGACAGTCATCAGACCGGCTTCATGAAGGGACGGTTTACAAAGGACCAGATCTTCACACTAAGGCAAATCGTTCATAATGCCGTGAACACAAAGCCGCACACGACACGGTCGACTGCGTCAATCTATGGAAAATCATAGACGAGAACGGCTTTTCCGGGAAGCTGACCAGACTGATCAAGGCATGGATAAAATGCAGTTCATTCGAATTGTGCAGGGGGCTTCGACAAGGCGGTTGGTTTATCCTGCATGATGTTCAACGAGGCACTAGAAGGTCACGATTGACGGTGACGAATTGGAGATAGTCGAAAACTGCGGTCAAGAAGACTTAGCCCTCGCAGAAGTGTTACCTGTACACAACGCTCATTAGACCGGTTGTTCTCTACAGGCACGCGGAGTGGAGGACCTGCGCACATTCGGAGTATTCGAGAGACAAGTGTTATGAACTATCTTTAGTGGCGTGCAGAAGAACTGAGAGTGGAGGCGAAGGATGAACCTCGAGTTCGCGCGGCTCTATGGCGAACTCTGTATCCAGAAGGTGGCGAAGGCCGAACGGATACACTGGGTAGGGTATGTTCAGTTTAGGAACCACTGAAAGTGTAGCATAAACCCGAATAACGAAAGGCGGAATAATTGGGAGAGCCAATGGTTCTGCTGATGCTGGAAAACTCACCCATTTACGACTGAGATATCAGCATGTCTTTTGCTCTGCCGTGTACAACAATAGGCGTCATCATCGATGGAGATTCTCGATGATCAGTAATGATGATCCGTATGCCTGATAAGAGCAGGAGTTGCTCTGATAACATTCTCGGAAAACATCGCACACCAACCGAGCCACCTCTCGAGAGTTGCGATCGTCACCACCAGCAATCGATCACCAGTTGAGTCGCACACACGAACCGTACAGGCTGAGCATGCAAGCCCGCATTTTTTAAAGCCACTCCTTCACATTTTAGTTATTTTTTAAGAAATTGTAATTTAAGTTCAAAACCCTAAGTTATAAGTAAAACCCCCCAATTAATTGTTGGCAATCGAACTTCGCGTGTGTATTATTAGCTAAACCGGAAAAATAAAATTCTCCTAAGTTGCTGTCTTGGACGAGAGACAGAACTCGTGCCCTATTGTTCCGTTGGTAGACTGAAGGTCGAACGAGGCAACCGCTAGACGAAGGAAGTTCCGTAGCTGAGCAGGTATTTGGCCCATCCGGGAACAAACATTGGTCCTTCGAACCGGATGAGGGCCTTGGCTGAAGGATTCGGCATCGCTACAATCGGGACACCAGAGGGGACGCCAAGCCAACCTAAAACTCCATTTTCCATCTTGGAACAATTACGCTTTGTGAAGCGTCGCCATTGCTGAGAGTGATTGAACACAAAGGAGTTTTGTTCATCATCACCCTCGGGACCAAAAGCGAAACTGTTGTGTTTCACAATTTCTTACAGTTTCCTTTTTGTCATTCTGAACAGATCTGGATAATTCCGGCCGGGTTTTCGGTGCATGTAGGACGGTTATCGGTGGCCAACTGGTAATTTCACGGAATACGTTAAGGTGAGGCGCGGCTGTCGTGGTAGATCGCCCCCTCCCTTGGGTTTCAACGCTTGCCATCTCAAGGTTCTTGCCAGGGGCAAGATTGCCGAAATTTGGTTTCGGAGTTTGGATCGTAGCAGGATCGGTGCATGCTAGACGGTTCTGTGGTGCTCAACTCAAGGAAACGGATTTCAAGGGGTGAGGCGCGGCTATCTTGGATCCGATCGCCGCCTCCCTTCGGTTCAACAATTATTACGTTCATCGACTTTTGGCCAGTTGCAATTGGAGCAACTCAGGTGTGCGTTCGACATCAGGTGCATGGTTGACCTGAATATTGCTGTAGAGGAAAAGGCATTGCGACGGTGGTCTACATACTTACACGGTCCGAATCGAAGTTCAACGTGGTGCCTAGGGTTCGATCTACAGCGACGACGCAGTTTGGGTGCCATTTATGCTACGCTCGGTAAGCTACAACATATAGAATCAGTGGTTCCTAAACAACAGTTGGTGAACTTTTAAGAAAATTCAAAGTTTGTGGTCAAATATTTTCGGAAAAATTATTTATGATTTTAATCAAGCTAAAGTGGAAGTTTTTAAAGAATATATGGTTTAAAAGAATTATTCGCAATAATTAATATTGGCGCAATTCCTTGAGAACAAAACTGTTCGTAAGAACAATTGTCTCATTTTCTCGGCTTTTACCTTGCTTTTCTTCACCTTGTTCCTCTTATTGATATTTGTTGATATCTTACTGCATTGGTTTATTTATTGGTTGGTGATCAAGGGACTCCTGAAAAATGCCTACTGTTAAAGCGTCCAAGGATTCAAAGAATCCATCATTGAAGTACTTGATTGTTAAATTAAAGGAAATCCAGTCGTCCTTTTCTGATGTGTGGGAGTTTGTGGAAACATTTCAAGAGGATGCTACTCATGCACAGATTTCAGTTCGGCTTTCTGCAATTGACGATTTATGGGAAAGATTTGGTGAAGTGCTGGTCGATATCAAATCACATGAAGATTTCGTGGCTGATTTAGAGCTTTATGATAAGGAACGAAAGGAGTTCAGTGATCGGTACTATTTCGCAAAATCGTTTCTCATGGACAAGGCTAAGGTTCGTTTGGAGTTTACTGAGCTTGATCATTCCGTTCGTGCTGGTGAATCTAATAATCATGGTGGTTTTGATCATGTTAGACTTCCACAGATCAAGCTGCAGTCTTTCAATGGAAATATTGACGAATGGCTTGGATTTCGCGATCTTTATATCTCTCTTATCCATTGTAAACCAGATTTGCCAGAAGTGGAAAAATTTCACTGCTTGAAAGGTTGTCTCCAAGGTGAACCCAAATCGTTGATTGATCCTCTACAAATAACAAGAGCTAATTACGTAGTTGCATGGGATATCCTTTTAAAGCGGTACAACAACAGCAAACAGCTTAAAAAGAGGCAGGTTCAATCGCTTTTTAAATTATCTTCGGTGAACAAGGAATCCGTAAATGACCTTCTACAACTATTGGAAGGGTTTGAGAGAATAGTCAACACTTTGGATCAGGTATTAGAGGCAAAGGACTACAAGGATCTACTATTGGTTAACTATCTCGTGTCTCTTCTAGACCCGGTGACTCGTAGGAGTTGGGAAGAGGAATCAGCCTCGAAGAAGGAAGACACCTTAGCCGATTTAACTGAGTTTCTGCACAGACGGGTCCGAGTCTTGGAAGCTCTTCCACCAAAGTTGAGTGATAGTAAGGGTGTACCTCCACAAATGTCAGCTAAACAGAGAGTCAGTGTTAGAACATTTCATAATAATGTTAATATGAATGGGTTTAAATGTTTTGCCTGTAATGGTCAGCATCCCTTGCATCAGTGTCAGAAATTTTTAAAATTGTCTGTGTCGGAAAGAGATTCGGTTCTAAAAAATCATTCTTTATGCCGGAACTGTTTCAGAACATCTCATATGGCTCGAGAATGTCAGTCCAAGTTTTCGTGTCGGAATTGTGGAGGTCGCCATCATACTCTGGTGTGTTTTAAGGGCAAGGGCGAAGGCATTTCGGAATCTTCAAGGTCAGGTGAAACTAATAGCACTTCTAAGAGTAATCAGTTGAGAAGGGAAACATCTTGTCAGGTTTCTAATACAGCTTCATCATCATGCTTGACATCGGGTGTCGAGCGCAAAGCTAATGGTCGGGTTCTTCTTGCAACTGCCGTGGTTCTCTTAGAAGATGAAATGGGAAGCAGATATCCAGCTCGAGCGCTGCTTGATTCAGGGTCAGAAAGCAATTTCATGTCAGAAAGGTTGAGTCAGCGTTTGAAGATGAGTCGGAAAAGGGTAGATGTAGCGATACTTGGTATTGGTCGGACATCTACCAGGGTTAAAAACAAGGTTCAAGCAGTGGTGCGATCGAGGGTGAACAATTACTATAAGGAAATGGAGTTTCTGGTTCTACCCAAGGTAACTGTCGATCTGCCAACTGCAACGGTTTCAACGAACGAATGGTCATTCCCAAATGGTATTGAGTTGGCTGATCCATCATTTTTTGAGTCAAGGATGGTGGATTTGGTGTTGGGAATCGAGTCGTTCTTTGATTTCTTCGAATCGGGAAAACGGATTTCCATCGGAGATCAATTACCAACGCTTACAGAGTCAGTTTTCGGTTGGGTCGTTTCTGGAGGTTTATCGCAAGGGACATCAGCACGGATTGCTTGTAATGTTTCAACAACAGAGTCTCTTGAAACGCTTGTCGCTCGGTTTTGGGCTTGTGAGGAGTTAGGTTCGGAAAACTTATACTCACGAGAGGAAAGGCGTTGCGAGGAAGTTTTCCAGAAAACGATACAGAGAGACAGCAATGGAAGGTACACAGTCTCTCTTCCTAAGAACGAGGAGGTTTTCCCTAATTTAGGCGACTCAAGGGAAATAGCGTTAAGGCGCTTGGGCGCAACTGAGCGCAGGTTAGCAAGGAATTCGGAATTGCGGGAGCTGTATACCAAGTTCATGGACGAATATATACAGCTAGGCCACATGAGAGAAGTGGTCGAAACGTCAGATACTAACCGCTGTTTTTTGCCACACCATCCGGTCGAGAAGGAGAGTAGTACGACCACTAAGTTGCGTGTAGTGTTCGACGCCTCATGCAAAACTACAACAGGAATTTCACTAAACGACGGATTATTATCAGGTCCAGTAATCCAGGATGATCTTCGGGCAATTATACTCCGCTGTCGCATGTGTCAGATTATGGTCGTGGCGGACATCGAGAAAATGTTTCGACAAATAAATGTAGCACATGAGGACCGTCCACTTCAGTCAATCTTATGGAGGAACTCACCATCGGAACCAGTTAGAACGTTCGAGCTGAACACGGTAACGTACGGCACCAAACCAGCTCCGTTTTTAGCTACTCGTACCCTGAAGCAGTTGGCATTAGACGAAGCAGAAAGATTTCCCCTGGCATCACGAGTATTTTTGGATGATACGTACATGGACGATGTTGTATCAGGTGCAGACGATGCAACCGCAGCTCTCAAACTGAGAATTCAGTTAGATAAGGCTGCAAAAGCTGGAGGATTTCGGTTACGAAAATTCGCATCAAATTGTGCAGAAGTCCTACAAGGGCTATCACAAGACAGTGTAGCTATTGAAGAGTCTTCAGATGGATCGGAGATAGATCCTTCGATGAAGATACTTGGGCTCACATGGTTACCGAAATCTGATGTCTTCAAGTACAACTTCAACATCCCTGATATTCCAAATTCCACGGTTTTAACAAAACGCAAGGTGCTGTCGGTAATTGCAACGCTTTTCGACCCTTTGGGACTTCTCGGTGCTGCAATAACAACTGCTAAAATATTTATGCAGCAGTTGTGGACGTTACGGAACAGCGACGATCAAAGGTTGGATTGGGATCAGCCATTGCCTCCAACGGTGGGTGAGGATTGGCTGAAATATTACGAACAACTGGTTTCACTCAACAACGTTCGGATCGAGCGGTGCAACATAATTCCAAAGGCCATTCACAAGGAAATTCATTGTTTTTCGGACGCTTCGGAGAAGGCGTATGGTGGTTGCGTCTATTTGAAAAGTGTCAACCCAAATGGAGAGGTTAAGATTTGTTTGTTGTCAGCTAAATCGAGGGTAGCTCCGCTAGCAAGCCAGTCAATTCCACGTTTAGAATTGTGTGGGGCTTTGCTTACTGCTGAACTGTTCAAATTCGTTCAGGAATCCATGAAGCTTGAATGCCCAGTTATCTTCTGGACAGATTCCACATGCGTGTGGCGATGGTTACAGGCTGTTCCATCTACTTGGACTACCTATGTGGCAAATCGAGTTGCCAAAATACAACAACTAACGGAAGGTTTCGAATGGAGACATGTCCCAGGCGTCGACAACCCGGCAGATCTGATTTCTCGGGGCATTCCACCTGCCGAAATTGGTCATACTCGTTTATGGTGGGAAGGTCCAGCCTGGTTAGCGCTAGAAAGGGAAAACTGGCCAGAACGACCAGATAATCACTTAGCAGAGATGAGCGAGGAGGAGAAGCGTCGAACCACAGTAACAGCATTGACAACAAACATTACAGAGCATGGGTCAGATTTCAATCGTTGGTTTTTTAGTTTGTATTCGGATTACACTAAAATGGTCAGATGTACAGCTTACTTGTTAAGGTTTATGAAGCTGTTAAGGTCAAAGCGGCAGGTCAAATTTCAACCTTTTCTACAGGCAGCTGAGATGGATGAAGCTGAAAGAGCTTTAGCGATGTGTGTTCAGAAGGAGTGCTTTGCTGAGGAGTTAAAGGCTTTAGCTAAGGGTGATTTTGTGTCAAGGCAATCGAAACTGAGGTGGTTCAATCCCAAGGTATTCCCTGATGGTTTGTTAAGGATTGGTGGTAGATTGAGCAATTCGACCGAGTCAGAAGCAGCAAAACACCCTATTGTCTTACCTGCACGTCACGATCTTACTCGACTAATCCTAGAACACTTTCACCGCCGATTATTGCACGCAGGTCCTCAGTTACTTTTAGCTACAGTAAGGTTGAAGTTTTGGCCCTTAGGTGGAAGAGGTGTAGCTCGTCAAGTTGTTCAAAAATGCCACACATGCTTCAAGGCTCGCCCGACGCCTATTCAACAGTTCATGGCAGAACTGCCGGTTTCACGCGTAACGGTTTCGCGTGCATTCAGTAAGGCAGGTGTAGATTATTTTGGTCCAATATACATTCGCCCAGCTCCCAGACGTCCAGTAGTTAAGGCATACGTGGCTATTTTTGTATGCATGTCCACTAAAGCAGTACATCTTGAGCTGGTGTCGGACCTATCAACCGAAAGATTTATACAGGCCTTGCGTAGATTTGTCGGAAGAAGAGGAAAATGTGTTGAGCTCTTTTCAGATAACGGTACGAATTTTGTCGGAGCTAGAAATCAAATGTCAGAATTGTTAAGTCTGTTGAAGAGTCAGAATCATCGAGAAAAGTTGTACAAGGAATGTGGTAACGATGGAATTAAGTGGCATTTCAATCCTCCAAGCGCCCCACATTTTGGTGGTTTGTGGGAGGCAGCGGTGCGTTCCGCTAAAAAACATATTTTGAGGGTTATCGGGGAAAACCCTGTTAGTTCAGAAGATTTTACGACGCTTCTCGTTCAGGTCGAAGCTTGTTTAAATTCACGGCCCATTACACCACTTTCAAACGATCCTAATGATTTGGAACCATTGACACCAGGTCATTTTATTATCGGAGAGTCTTTACAGTCCATGCCAGATAGAACCTACGAACAAATACCCGATAACAGACTTGACCAAATGCAACTGATGCAGAAAAATATTCAGTTGATTTGGAAACGCTGGCATAGGGAATATTTATGTCAACTTCAAGCAAGAACGAAAAGATGGAAACCTTCAGTGTTTGTTGAAATTGGTAGACTGGTTATCATCAAAGATGAAAATACTCCCCCATGTAGATGGAAAATGGGCAGAGTTGTAGAGCTTCACCCAGGACAGGATGGTATAACCCGTGTGGTAACACTGAAAACGGAGTCTGGGTTGAAAAAACGACCGGTTGAAAAATTGTGTTTGCTACCAATGTCAGATTCTATTGAGATTACAGATCAGAATGCGTCAGAAATACAGTCGGAATGAAGTGTGTCAGCTACCGGTCAGAAAATTTGAAAGATGTTTGGGTCAAATAACCACGATAAACCTATTCAGATGTTTGTGTCTGATTGTGTAAGAATAATGTCAGATTATGTCAGATTCTAAAGATGGAATACAAGAAAGTATGTGTCTGATTTCAATGTCGAATATATGAAAAGAATTAAGTCAGATGACCACGTAAACATTTAGATCGAAATCCGAAAATAAGTAAATAAGGTTCACCAACTAATTCTTACTATTCATTATTTAATATTTATTCAGAAATACATGTTTGATTTCTGGGTGGGTGAGGATGTTCAGTTTAGGAACCACTGAAAGTGTAGCATAAACCCGAATAACGAAAGGCGGAATAATTGGGAGAGCCAATGGTTCTGCTGATGCTGGAAAACTCACCCATTTACGACTGAGATATCAGCATGTCTTTTGCTCTGCCGTGTACAACAATAGGCGTCATCATCGATGGAGATTCTCGATGATCAGTAATGATGATCCGTATGCCTGATAAGAGCAGGAGTTGCTCTGATAACATTCTCGGAAAACATCGCACACCAACCGAGCCACCTCTCGAGAGTTGCGATCGTCACCACCAGCAATCGATCACCAGTTGAGTCGCACACACGAACCGTACAGGCTGAGCATGCAAGCCCGCATTTTTTAAAGCCACTCCTTCACATTTTAGTTATTTTTTAAGAAATTGTAATTTAAGTTCAAAACCCTAAGTTATAAGTAAAACCCCCCAATTAATTGTTGGCAATCGAACTTCGCGTGTGTATTATTAGCTAAACCGGAAAAATAAAATTCTCCTAAGTTGCTGTCTTGGACGAGAGACAGAACTCGTGCCCTATTGTTCCGTTGGTAGACTGAAGGTCGAACGAGGCAACCGCTAGACGAAGGAAGTTCCGTAGCTGAGCAGGTATTTGGCCCATCCGGGAACAAACAGGGTATGTTGCTAGAATGGCGAACGACTTTCCTGAAAAACAGGTGTTCGCTGCGAATCCGGTCGACACCAAACGAACAGGGGCACAACGAGCGAGTTGGTTAGAACAAGTTATGTCGTGAGATGGAAAACTATGTAAATAAATAAACTGGCCGTTGATAAACATGCTTCGATTTCATTTCCACATCCTGTTCAGTCTAATGCACATTTCCCTGGTTCTTTTTAGATTGGTCTGCACGATGTAAAGCTTCTGTTGTTCAATGGGTCGTTAGAACAATGTTGAAAGTTTCACGATCCGTTCGTTCCCTTGAAACGCTTCAAGTGATTCATCTAAAATATTGAAGTTCTGTTATTTATTTGATATGATCGTTAAGAGGAGATGCACTTAAGCTTATACAAACCATTGATTGTTATAAGCTCTAATAACTACTTCGTTGCTTAGAACCTTCATGTGAAGCTTTTTAAAAAACCCAGTTCGTTTGAAACAAACCTTTGTTGACTGGTTATTTAAAATTTCACAACTCAACCGAGAGTCTGCGGCTGATCTTCATTTATTGGTTGAAAAGTTTAAATGGAGGTACAAAATTTAGTTCCATACATCAAAAACCGAACTGAATTGTCATTTTTATTGAACACGACGATATAACATAATCATATTTCAAAAATGGTTTAATCACCATAATACTAATAGGTGAATTATATCACTATTGTCTGATTTTATTTTTCAAATTCCTAAAAATATGTAACATTTATGAAAAATTTTCCTTAACCAACGCCTCTGCTATTTTCAATAACCGTTTCTGAAGGCAAAAACGACGACGGACCTCCTTAACAAATCGCATCCGCTCGAATGCGACACTTTCGGTGGTAATACATACATCCAAACATGCACGATTGATGAAGATATGCCTGATTTGTTCGCGTATGCGATCTTTGGCGCCTTGTTAGGTTTTCCACTTCATTTGATCAGCTCATGTTAAATTCACTTGTTATGTTCAAAATGGTATTGGGAGGAAATATTATCGTTTGAAAAAGATTAGGTTTTGGTTTGTTTATGTTAAAAACTAACAAATAGAAACGAAAATTTTACACAAAAAATGCCTAATGAATCAGATTCAGTTTAAAGTTGAAATAAAAAATAGAAATAAATCGACAGAATTTCAATTTTGAAACAAAGTATCGATGCTTAATGCGTCCCTGGAATTGAAAATCTTCCCATTCCGGCTTTACGGATGAATGGGGGACTGCAAAAATCCACATTGGATGTTTAAATAATCCCGACACAGACAGATGAGCCTATAGAGAAAGAGAGCTCAAAAACAGGGCACACATTCACATCCAATATCTTCACGTAAACACCCAACGATGATGCCAACGGCCATGGCGCTCTGTCATCGAAAACGATCTGAATGTGACAAAAAAATTAATTCCTTCCAAAAACAAGCTCGTCGTCGTTGCCGTGGTCGTTGTAGGAAAAAAAACCCGATTTAATACACTTAACAGTGGATTGGAGCCTTTCTTACAGATCCAGAACATGTTTGTTTTTATAAATAATAAATTGAATGCGGTGTACAATTCTCATGATTACCCATTTTAGTCCACGATGTTTGCCAAAATCGTCCTTGTAAATGATTTTTGTTAAATGAAAATATCAAACGATAAATGTTAAAAAGGACTTCTAGGACTCAATCAAAGCAATCGAAAGATTCCTTTTAATTCAACCACGGTAAATGAAACGTTCAGATACCGAAATTTCGATAGCAACTATCTTCTTCAGTAAACCTTTTCGAGTTCTATAAAATAACAAGAATTTTCATTACAATCAATAAAAACTGGAAGATAAACTCAGAGCTACGATTTATTTCGAATTAACTACTGAATGAAAAAGAAAATTTATATTGGTAAAAATAAGAAATCATTCATATTCATAGTCAAGTAAAAGTTTTGATTTAAAAAAAATTATAATAAACGAAGTCAAGTTACCTTTCCTGTAATGTTCCTAGCGCGTGTTTGAAAAAAAAAACGCAAAATCTCGAATAGGTTGAATAAAATTCAAAAATGGAAATGAACTTCAAAAACAAATAGCACGTTGAAATTTTCATTTCAATCATTTGCTTCATCGAAACAACATCCTAAAATGTTATTTATTTATAAGCAACCATTGTTCCTGACTACGAAACAAAAAATCGAAAGGCCAGTCTTTGAAGCCTTTTTGTGTATATTACTGTCTTAATACAATACATAATCATGAAAATATTTAAAAATAGTAAATGTACCTATAGACGAGCCCATCCAAAAGAATTCCCATAGTCATTGGAAGGATTTTTTTTTCAAAAACAAAGAAAATTGTGTTAAAATATTGATTTTGTGTTATTATTGCTATTTTTATTTGATTTTATCTCAAACTCGCATCTTTACGCTTAACATTGGTTTTGATCAAAACAAAGAGATTTTTTAAAGATGAAAAGACATTTAGTATGTTTGTTCTTGCGTATAAGCTATAATTTTATTTAAGTTTTTATAATTAGATAAGTCAGCTTTTTGAAAAGCGATTGCAATAATTGATAAGGATTTTTTCTTACTTTACAAGTATCAATAAATAAATAAATAAATAAATAAATAAATAAATAAATAAATAAATAAATAAATAAATAATTAAATAAATAAATAAATAAATAAATAAATAAATAAATAAATTCATCCGGAATCGAATCAATTGAAACATTTCTTTTTTGCTTCTTAGGTGTTTTAGTTGTCTTCAAATCTTGGTTTGATTTTTTGCTGTCATCCCGAGAGTTTTTGCTAGTTCAAACGCTACGTTTCTTAGGTTTGCTCGCATCAATTTCGTTTGATCAGTTCGAGTTTTATCTTCTTCATTTTTTTTTTCGAAAGAAGGCTTTGTTTCAGATACTGACTTTTTCAAATAGCCACGTAGAGTGTTCATGTTGTACATACATCTGAAATAAAATTAAGCTCTTGAAAAAAATTGTTAACATATAAAAATTAAATTGAATTGAACGCTTAAACATTGTAGTCGTGAAAACATTTGTTAAAGAAAACTAAGAACATTGCAACATATTTTATAAATAAAATTTGCAAAAAATAAGTTTTATGTGTTTTTGAACATTGCAAAAAAAATTATTTACTAAAGAAATATTCAAAATAAATGTGCAAGGAATTGGTCCATATATTAGAATCCGATTGCCTTTCAAATGTTGATCAATATTTTTTTAAACCAATGTGTACATCTACTGAAATCAAATTATTATTTGTTTATAAAAACCTATAATATAGATAATAGAGCAACCGATAAGCTATCCGTTCCAATGATGATGATGAAACGAATCAAAATATTTGTCAAAACAAATTAAAAGAATAAACATATTGGTTGTTGTTAAAGAATAACAGCACTCATGATCTCATATTGCAATTCGAAGTGAGCAAGTAGTATCATTGATGTCCTGGTAATAAGTTGTTTCGAAACATAACTAAAATAGATGTTCTCTGAATGATCGCTTTGGAACTGGGGAATAATTTGGTTCATTAATATTGGTTATATCAATAAAATTCTTCAGCAGACTTAATGTAAAACAATAGAACTACTATAAGCAATCAATGTCGGAAATAAAAATCCTTGTAAACTGACAGAACAAATGCTGTTAATATTTGGAACATTACTTTTAACTTAGTTATAAAAAACGACGTAATGTAGTAGGTTAATGTTATGCAAAGAAAGTGCATATGTATTTGATTTGAATTTACACATGGTTCATACCTCTTCTTTTTTTCTGTCTTACAGTCTGTTTATCGATATAAGCTTAAATTGGTCGAAAACGATCGGCTCGACAAACACTTTCGTAGTGACCATATTCTTTACATTTCAAACACTGTTCTTTGATGGCAGGACATTGCTTGTTCCGATGATTCATGAAATTACATCTGGAACAACGACTACGTCTTCCGGAGTTGGGATTATCCCTGGAATAGCTTTGAGATGGCATAGTTTTAGCAGTCGAACTTCTCTGAAACAGGCTTCTTCGTTTCAATCGAGAAACTTCCTTGGATATTGGTTTTCGGCTCACTGCAAACGCACTTCCAGAAGGACCTGCATCGAGGTTAACTGCTTCTTCACGCGTTGCGGCTTGAACAACGACATTGATGTCGTATCCGCAAATCCGCGCCATACGCGCTACTTCCCTATTCGTCATCCCTTTGAGCAATTGTGTTCGAACAAATTTCTGCTGATCCTCATGACTGTAACCGCACAAACGAACTTTCTCGACAAGTCTCGAGTAAAAAGTCACCATCGATTCTTTCCTACCTTGACGCATAACTTGAAACGCCTCATGCGCAGCTGTCGTGTCGGTCATTGAAAGCAAGTGACGCTCAATGTTTTTGACGAAATCATTGTAACAAGATAAAGTCGTCAAGTCTGGCATAAGGTTGAAAGCGTTAACTATGTTTTGCAGTTGCTCACTGAGCGAAATATATAAAAGCTGTGCACGTTGTGTAGGGTCATGCGCGTTACCAAGAGATGCGGCCATAGTAAAATTTTTGATAAAACGACACCAGGACTCCCACATTTTGTTAGCAGGTATATTTTCTGGAAAACGCTTAACTTGGTCCCAACGGATAAGTGAAGGCACGGTTGATGCATTTACGAGGGTCTGTTGCTGTTTCTCAGTCTGATGAAATTCGCTGGGTTGGTTCGGAGGCAATCGGCTTTTTTCAAGTGCAACATTTCGATTTGACGTTGTATGCTGTTGTCCATAGCGATAGGCATCAACAAGGTCAAATAGCAATTTTCCAAATCGATCCATGGAGTTGTGAGAAGCCTGACGTGTTCGGTTTGAAAGTGTTTCCAAAGATGCTGTTCCACCAATCGATGGTACATGCCTACCAGATTCCCCATGCTCTGAGTTGGTCTGAATACTCGGATCCTGATTCTCAATCTCAACTGTTTCCAACACACTATTCAAACAGAAAGATTTACCATCGCTGGAACATTGAGAATCAACTCGTGTTCTGCAGAATATAATTGCATATGATTATAAGAACAACAACTTATTTAAACTTTACTTACAACATGCGACTACCGGATTCGCTACCTATCTCTGATATCATGTCAAACCTGGTGGTCGACATTAGTTCTTCAACATCGTTTTCAGAGGAAGAACTGAATCTATGGGTACGGACATACTTTCCAGGGCTTGTCATGTTGTAGAATTTTTGGAAAAGTCAAGAGCTAGAAGTAAAAAATTCAATGCCTTTGTGAGTATTTTTAGTTTATACCTTACTGAGAAGTAAGGGCTATCTATTTCATATTTGCATAAGTATTTACACACTGTAACCTTTAATTGAAATCGCGATTTTAATTTTCAAATCTAAAATCTGAATTTGAATGACTTAACGATGAGTTTTAAATTTGAACAGTTTGAACTGTGATTCTGAATTGTGAGTCTGTCAAATTATATGAATTCCATTGATGCTGAATTTCGAATCCCAATTCGGAATTGTATATCTATATAAATTAGAAATTTAATTCTGAATCCGTTTCACAATATTAAGTTAAGCAAACAATTGCAAAACAAAACAAAATCACTTTTCTTCTGAATCTGGATAAGAGTTCTGAATCTTATCTAACCTGAAATCTGCATCTTTATTCTGAATTTGAAGTCCTTAGAAACTTAAACCAAAATCTAATTTTGAATCTGAATATTGAATACTAAATCTAAATCTGAATCTGAAACTGCAAATACATATTGATTTCTCTACAATTTCTTAATCACCCATTTTAGTTTCACTTCGTTTTTAGTTTTTTGGAAAATGTAATAAATAAAATAGCTAACTATTGTTTAGAAAATAAAGCCACCGATAAGCTATCCATTCCAAACAATCTTCATAAAACGAATTAAAAATATTTGTCAAAAAAAAAAATCTAAGAATAAACATATTGGTTGATGGTTAAAGAATAGTAGAACTTAAGATCTCGTATTGCATTTCATAGTAAACGACCAACTTTATAATAGCAGTTTTATAAGAGTGTTGGAAATAAGTTGTTTCGAATGGAAACTGTACGAAAATAATAATCCCTTTGGAACTGGGGAAGAATTTGGTTGATTGATATCGGTAGAAATCAACAAAATCTTCAGCCATCAGTTTTGTTGTATTCGACTGATAACAAATTACAGACAAAATAAAAAACCTGGCTTAATTGATAAAGATTTGAAGGAAACTCTCGACCTTAAAGTTGATTTCTTTCTAACTGTCATGATAAAAATGATGCCATAAAATTTTAAAAAAGCTTCTTAAAATAAATCAATAATGAACATAGTTCTAATATGTGATTAGGCCTACTGAGATGAAAGCAATCGAAAAATTCCCTTTAATTCAACCACAGTATAAGATAAGTTCGGATACCGGTTTTTCAACAGTAACTTACTACTTTCTTCAGTAAACGTTTTTGATTGAAATAGCGGTATCTGAGCTTTTCTTTTACCGTGGTTGAATTGAAGAAAATCTTCCGATTACTTTGATTCAGACGATTTAATTTCACATGTAATAAAAATATTACTGTTGAGTGTTAAAACATTAAAAGCTAAGACTGATTCAACCTTACTAAATACATGAAAGCATTTTTTTCTTTTTATGTTCTTTGTATAATCTTTCTGTCCCGCGGTTCGGAATACGTTAAGCATAGAACTGCTGATTAAAATTCAATAAAACTTACCGTTTCAAACTGTATCAGCAAGTCGACTGCAAGTGAAAGTTGACTGGTCTTTTTTCTTCCGGTTACCAATGGCTCAGTCTTAGACGAAGCGGTCCAGCATGCACTGCTTGATGTGGTGTAGAATTGGAGCACGAGTTTCCCCAGCCACTGCCGTTTGAAATCGATACGTAATGCACATTCGTTGATCAGGTTTAAGCCTTGCGATAATACACGGACCAAATCAGATTCAGATCGCGTGGATGCACTTTTCTATCCAGAAATGCGGCCGTTAGATTTTGCGCGAAAAAACATGAAAACGAAAAACACGAAACAACACGATAAAATAAGTTTCTTTAAATTGAGTTTGAATTTCATGCTTGATAATGTAATGTTAAATGATTTCATGTTATTAAAAACCCAAATCTAAATTCTTAAACCTTTTTGAGATTGCATGATATGAGCAATGTATGTGCTAATTTTACAATGTATCATACCGAGTGTTATATCAAATTAAATATTACATGAAATGTTAAGTTCATCTTTATCTTCCGATTATAAATCATCTTATTTTACTGCTGACATAAATATATGTTCACGTTGAAAAATTTAGAAATGATGTTTAACAACGGTTGGTTTGGTCGGTGCCACAAAATAATATCAACAAGCTTTTGCGAACATAAGTGTTGATTAACTTCAATCGATAGGTGCCATTTTCTCCCCAAATATTAATAAAAGTTAGCGACTTACATTTGGTTCTGCTTAGATGCTTCGGCTCTCCGGTTGCATACCTTCCAGGCGTTTATTAGGTGCGGGCAGACCTTGCTTGAGCCTCGAACAATCTTTTCGCCGCACCGTATCATCCTCCCACATCGGGTGGGCTGTTACTTCCACCGTTGAGTACGACAGACCTATCCAGTCCTCCACACTGCTTTCATGCATTGACACTGGACACCACCATTCAATTTTAGCACGCGTGATACAGCTGACAACAGCTGCAATTCCGCGCACTTCAGCGCGCCCGAAGGACGTTCGATGTTCCTGTCCATTCTGTGGACTTTCTCTGGTGCTCCATTCCCTTGTCATCTGTTGGCCAAGCGATTGAGAGGGTATTTCCGCACCGGTGACCCCTTCTCGTACTCCGAACCACCGCATCGATCCTAGGGAAACGAAACTGTCCTCCTGCAGTTGGCTAATCCCACAAAAGGGACTTCGAAAAACGTCTTTGACCACCAGTAGACACGAAAAAAACCGGCAAATGTGTCCTCAGCTGATGAAAGGCGGTGGCCCTATTGAACTTCGGAAGGTTTTCGAATGACTCACCCCTTTAGATCGGCACGAACATGTGACCTCCGGAAGAGGGCGCCGAAACTTGCTTTCCTTGGTTGGCTGCTTGTCCGCCGAAGCACTAGGTAGCGGCGTCTGAATGTGCTTTCAGCCAACAGGGAAGTGGCGAGTTGCCCTCTCGGATATCGGAACCGGAAGTGCACAAGGTCACTGGTGAATCTCGAGAGCTCAAAATAGGCCGATCAAAAAAGGGGTCCTGTCAGAAAAAGAGTTTCCGTTCAGGAATAAATATAACTTTGGTTCCAAGAAATACTCACGGTTTCAATCCCTTTTCCGTAGACCTTGGGCAATTGCCGGTGGCTGTTTTTTTTTCAATTTCGAACAGCTTGTTACTGGTGGCCAATCGGTGGAGCACGGCTAGAAAATACCAACTGTTTAATTAGGTTATGCAGGTGGAGCTGCCAACTGAACAAGATTTGTTTTGTTGTTTTTATTTTCCTTTCCGCACGCCAGATTCCGTTTTCTCAAAGTCGATGCGATTTTCTATACCTTGATTTGTTTCGGTGTTATCTCCTTCTTGCTTCCCAAATAAAATATCTTTCGCTCTAGCATGTATTCATGCATCTGCTTGAAAGAGTGGGTTATTGAAGATGTTTGCAAATCTCGCGTAACATTTCAAAAGGGCAAATCTAGTACTTGATTCGATACGAGAAATACGAGAAACTACTTTTTGCTCATGAAAATCAACCAAAGTGGTGTTTTTTCGAAAAACTGTTTTTGTCAAAAATCGACTTTAAAATTTCAAAAATTGCAAAAGGGGGAGAATTCGGATAATCGAAATTTTAGTTTCGATGCTAAATGACTGAAATGCATTTGGAATTCAAATCATGCATTTTAATATAAATTCGGGACTGAAGGATGGTTTTTGAATTTTAACTGTGACTCAGAATTATAAGTCTGCATCTAATTGGAGTTCTGAATTTTGAATCCCGATTCTAAATTGTAAATATGAATTAAATTCTTTAACAGAGTAAGAAGTAAGAAGCAAACAATTGCAGTAAACAAGTTTTATTTTATTCTGAATCTAGATTCTGAACATGAATACTAAATCTGAATCCTGAATCTGTTATCTGAAATTAAATTTTGAAACTGAGCTTTGTTCCTGATTACAAACCCTCTTATCATACTGCCGATAAAAATGTATGTTCATGCAGCAAAAAATTCGAATGGTTATATAAACAAAACGGTTTTGACTTTCCAATTCAATGATGTATGAAATCTACAAAGAAATTTTTAAAATGTAGGTATGTAAATATAAAACAGTTTATAACAACATACGATTTCAACGACTAATGCAAATGTTACTTTGAACGGAAATTGCGCTCTTAGAAAGTTGTTTCTGTTGTAACAATGTTAGAGAATAATCCTCTCATGATATTATATCAAACTCCCGCCACACACTACACAACTCAATCCAAAGGGCAAATGGATTAGGTCGTCCAGCATTTCATCAGAGTCATGCAGTCGTTTCTTTACTGCCAGCAGACAGCCTGCCTAGCCACGCCAAATCGCGACGCGGCATCCTGAACTCTCATCAACCTGTGAATCCCTGGCAGCGTGATCACGCATCAATCGTCATCAAGGCACCATTGAGCATCCACCCGGACCGCATCCAGATGGAATATTCTAATTCTTTCTAATTTTGCCTCCGTTAGGAGTTGTTAGCAAGCCACAACAACACAGTCAGACACACCTGTTCTAACTGCGCGGTCGTCGGCCGCACCAAAAATGAGCCTCAACTGTAACCACCATTACCACCAGCCACCCGAAGCCTAGTAAGTATTAACTAGGGAAAGGAGTAGCAGTGGCAATTTACGGCCATACAGCGGACCAGGGGCAAACGAGCATCATTCACCCCGACGAGACTAGAGATTTACAGATGTACAGACTATATGACAACATGTTGCATAAGTGATCGCTGTACAGTTTCAGCTTACTGCCCGCAACATTGCCGACATACGCGAGCATGTGATATCTGTCCGAAACATTATAAATCAGGACTGCAAAGCTTGATTGAGACTTGCGAGACGTACAAAGTAGCCTCTCTATCCCCGCGAGCTTAAAGCTCCGTTCATCAAAACCCGTTATAGATTGGGCAACTGATATTGACACAAAATTAAAATAAGTAATCTATTGAAATTATCAACGGATTCGATTAGACTGCACCATTTGAAAATCATTTGAATCTGATTCTGCAGCTACAACTAGAAAAGATAGGAAACAAAAATATAATTCTAAAAACAGAATCTGTAATTTGAAACCCGTTCATTTTAGTATAAAATCATAAAATCTCATGAATTAACCCCATGACATTATAATATGTAGAGGTAAATTCTAAATTCAAATTGAGGCGCTTGGGATCAGAGGGGTAGAGGTGCCTAAATGACAGTTTCGAAAAACGCGCTTCAAAGTTGGGAAGGTGCTCGGGTTCTCATATATTTTTCGAATTCGAGCAGTTTTAATTCACTCAAACAAGTGTTAAAAAATTATAAAAAATCTGAGTTTTGCACCGTTAGGTATACTTAACTCAAAACTGATGATTTTGGCACTTGCACCCCTCTGATCCTGAGGGCCTCAATTATTCTATTTTTTATCAGAAATATGTACATTTGGAATCTTAAACCAGAATTTGAATTCACAACTTCGAATTACAATTCCAAAATCAGATTTGAATCTGATATTATTACTTTAATATTATTTTGAACTGAATGATGATTTTTTAATTTGAACTGTGATTCTGAATTGTGAGTCTGCATTTAAATTTGAATTCTATTTAGATGCTGGTTTTTTGAACCCAAATTAGGAATTATAAAATGTAAATTGAACTTGTATTCCGCGTATGGATTTGAATTCGTTTCACAATGTTTAGTTAAGCGAACAATTGGAGAAATCAAATGTCAAAAGTCTATTACCCGTGTAGCGGTGTAGTTCCTTATCGGGATCGCTTATTTTCAGCAACTGTACGATTGTTATCTAGAAACAATCAATAAAAACCATTATTTTATTGACATTTCATAAACAATTGAATCTTTTTTGTACCATTTAAGCTATGTATGGGAAGCCGAGGATTGAAAGGAAAATTAGGTGATAGGCTAGGGGAATAAATTGATCCAAAATTTGTTTTTTGTTTGGCATGTTATTTTCATCAATTATCAAATATTGATTTTATTTAATCAAAACTGACTTTTAAACGCCATATCATTATAAAAACACAATCTGACTAAAGATTCGAATTTACAACATAAAAGTAAAAAAAAATCAAGAATTAAATTAATTTTAATTTCAAGCTTATCATCATTTGAAGACATCTACTTTAAAATAAGAAATTTTGATAAGTCTTGAATGGTTACAAATTTAAATGTAAAGGTAGGTAAAAAAAATTGCTCACCTGCACAGTGGACTGTGGATGTCTCGTCGCACTGTGCTTGTTCAAGGCGGGTGTCTCGCCACGCCTAAGTGGATGACCAAGTGTCCAAGACAAAATCTCAAAAAGTTATTTATATATAAGCAACCATTGTTCCTGATCTAACTACGAAACAAAGTACATGTGTACATTACTGTCTTAATACGATACATAATCATGGAAATGTTAAAAAAAAGTAAATGTATAGAAGAGCCCATCCAAAAGAATTCGTTTAGTAATTGGAATGATTTCTTTTAAAAGACAATGAAAATTGTGTTAAAATATTGATTTTGTGTCAGTTATTTTTATTTGATTTTATCTCAAACTCTCATCTTTACGCTTAACATTGGTTTTGATTGAAACAAAAAGATTTTTTAAATATGAAAAGACATTTAGTCTGTTTGTTCTTGCGTAAAAGTAATATCAAAAAATTCATCCGGAATCGAATCAATTGAAACATTTCTTTTTTTCTTCTTAGGTGTTTTAGTTGTCTTCAAATCTTGGTTTGATTTGTTGCTGTCATCCAGAGATTTTTTGGTAGCTCGAACGCTACGTTTCTTAGGTTTGCTCGCATCAATTTTCGGTTGATCAGTTTCTGACCCAGTTCGAGTTTTATCTTCTTCATTTTTTTCAAAAGAAGGCTTTGTTTCAGATACTGACTTTTTCAAATAGCCTCGTAGAGTGTTCATGTTGTACATACACCTGAAATAAAATTAAACTCTTGAAAAAGTTCTTTTCGATTCGCTTCGTTTGTGACTTTTTAGAAATTGTAAAAAATAAGACAGCTGACCTATAATTTAGATAATAGAGCAACCGATAAGCTATCCATTCCAAACAATAATTATGAAAAGAATCAAAATATTGGTCAACACAAATTCAAAGAATAAACATATTGGTTGTTGTTAAAGAATAACAGCACTCATGATCTCATATTGCAATTCGAAGTGCGCAAGTAGTATTATTTGAGTCATGGTATTAAGTTGTTTCGAAACTAAACGAAAATAGATGCCCTCTGAATGATTCCTTTGAAACTGGGGAAGAACTTCGTTCTTTGATATTGGTATTAATCAACAAAATTTCAACAAATTCCATGTCGGAAATAAAAATCCTAATAAATTGACAGAATAGATGCTGTAAATATTTGGAACAATACTTTTAAATTAGTTATCATGACTATATATTTTGTATGGTTACATTAAAACGACGTAATGTAACCATACAAAATATATAGTCATGATAATCATAACAATTGCTTTAAATCTTGAAGCTTCAACAGTATTCCTGTAAAGTGTTCGTTATTGAAAACGTGAAAGAAAATGTTTTCTTTTTATGTTCCAAGTAAAATTATCCTGCCATTCGCTTCAGGACGCATAGAGTATAAAACTGCTGATTAATATTGAAAAAAAAAAAAACTTACCGTTTTAAACTATATCCGCCTTGCCAGGTAAATTTTTTGACGTTTCGGAGTTAGGACAAATGTATGGCCGTTTTCAAAAGCTTTCCAAAAGCTCCCTAACTAATCGAAACTTTTCTATGGAGGACATGGTGTCGCTAGTGTTTGCTTAATAACTCCCATCAGCAAGTACAACTGCAAGTGAAAGTTTTTTTTTTTTCTTCCGGTTACCTATAGCACAGCCTTAGATGAAGCAGTCCAGCATGCACCAGTTGTGTTAAATTTTAGAATTACAGAAAATTCCAGAACTATTAAAGTAGAACAGTGGCGGTTGTTGTGTGCTGTGGTGTAGAATTGGTACACGGGTTCCTCCAGCCACTCTTGCGATCAGTACACTGACCAAATCAGATTCTGGTTATCTTGATACTGTATAGAACGGTGGATCTGTAACCTGACGAAAAGCTTTGTACTCTACCTTCTTGACTTCTCGGGTTTATTATTTCGCTCGAAACGCGTGGATGCACTTTCCAAAAATGCGGCCGTTCGATTTCGCGGAAAAAAAAATCTGCAATATTCAATGTAAACAACACGAAAAAATAAATTTCCTTGAATTGAGTTTGAATTACATGCCTGGTGATATAATGTTACATGTTTCCATGTAATTATGTACCAAATCGAAGTTTTGAAATCAGTTATGTGACTTCATAATATGTGATCTAGGGGTGGCAGCCTATTGGTTCATGTCGAATTTCGATGATCGACTAAATACATTTAGTAGATTGGTCCAAAAAACTGACCTGTGTAAAATCTCAATCGGACTTGGTTTAGGGGTGCCTCATAGAGCTCAAACTTAAAATTTTTCGATTCATTTGGAATTTGGATCTTGCATTTAAATATTAATTCGAGGCTTAATGATAATTTTTGAATTTGAACTAAGTCAAGAGCTAGAAGCAAAAAATTCAATGCCTTTGAGAGTATTTTTATTTTAAACCTTACTTAGAAGTAAAGGCTAACTATTTCATATTTGCATAAGTATTTACACACTGTAACCTTAAATTGAATTAGCGAATTTGAATTTCAAATCTAAAATCTGAATTTGAATCTTGTATATGAATGACTTAACGATGAGTTTTGAATTTAAACAGTGAGTCTGCATATAATTTGAATTCCGTTTCACAGTGTTAAGTTAAGCAAAAAATTGCAAAAATAACAACATCGATTTTGTTCTGAATCTGGATCCAGAATCTGAGTTTTGAATTTGAACTCTGAATTCAAATTCAGAACCCGAACGCTTATTATGAATTCCGAATCTGAATTCTGAATATGAGTTCTGAATCTTATCTAATCTGAAATCTGCATCTAAATTCTGAATTTGAAATCTGAAAGTTAATCCTAAACCTAATTTTGAATCTGAATACTGAATCTAAATCTGAATCTGAAACTGCAAACTGATTCTCAACAATTTTTTATTCACCTATTTTAGTTTCGCTTCATTTTTGGCTTTTTGAAAATGGTAAAAAAACAAAATAGCTAACTTTTATTTAGATAATAAAGCAACCGATAAGCTATCCGTTCCAAACAATATTCACAAATCAAATTAAAAATATTTGTAGAAAAAATTCAAAGTATTGCATTTCGTAGTGAACGACCAATTTTATATTAACAGTATTATAAGAGTGCTAACAATAAGTTGTTTCGGATCGAAACTGTACGAAAATAATAATCTCTTTGGAACTGGGGAAGATTTTGGTTGATTGATATTGGTAGAAATCAACAAAATCTTTGAACAAACCTAATGTAAAAGAATTACACTAAGAATCGCTATTCTCATTGTATGACGTTACTAAAAATTCTTGTAAATTGACGTATCTAATATAAGCTGCAAATGTTTGGAACAATACATTCAACGTAGTTATAAAAAAACGACGTAATGTAAACGCACAAATATATTTAAACTCTTAAATAAAATATTTAATTCTACACACTTAGCTGTAGTTTAGATGATTGTTACATTTCAAACCATCTGGACCAATAAAGGTAAAGTTGTATGAGACTGATAACAAATTACAGACAAACTGAAGAACTTGATGTGTGGCTTAATTGATTGAGATTTGAAAGAAATTCTCGACCTTAAAGTTGATTTCTTTCTAACTGTCATGATGAACAAGTGCCATAAAATTATGAAAAAGCTTCTTAAAATGAATCAATAATCAACATGTTTCTAATATATGATATGAGCCTACAGGGTTGAATAATTATACTGAATGAAAGCAATCGAAAGATTCTTTTTAATTCAAGCACAGTATAAGAAAAGTTCATCTGAACTTACTTTTGAAATACCGGTATCTACCGGTATTTCAAAAGTAACTTACTTCGTTTTGGATTGAAATAGCAATATCTGAGCTTTTCTTATACCGTGGTTTAATTAAAGGGAATCTTCCGATTGCTTCGATTCAGAAGTTTATAATATTTTGTGTTAATTTCACATATAATAAAATTATTACTAATAAGTGTTAGAAGAATTTTTCTTCTTTTTATGTTCTATGTATAATCTTTCTGTAACGCGGTTCGGAATGCGTTGAACATAGAACTGTTGATTAAAATTCAATAAAACTTACCGTTTGAAACTGTATCAGCAAGTCGAAAACAACTGAAAGTTGACTGGTCTTTTTTGTTCCGGTTACCAATGGCTCAGTCTTAGACGAAGCGGTCCAGCATGCACTGCTTGATGTGGTGTAGAATTGGAGCACGAGTTTCTCCAGCCACTGCCGTTTGTAATTGATACTTAATGCACTTTCGTTGATCAGGTTTAAGCCTTGGAATAATACACAGACCAAATCAGATTCAGATCGCGTGGATGCACTTTTCTATCCAAAAATGCGGCCGTTAGATTTTGCGCGAAAAAACACGAAAACGAAAAACACGAAAACGAAATAACACGATAAAATAAGTTTCTTTCAATTGAGTTTGAATTTCATGCTTGATAATGTAATGTTAAATGGTTTCATGTTATTAAAAACCCAAATCTAAATTCTTAAACCTTTTTGAGATTGCATGATATGAGCAATGTATGTGCTAATTTTACAATGTATCATACCGAGTGTTATATCAAATTAAATATTACATGAAATCTTAAGTTCATCTTTATCTTCCGATTATAAATCATCTTATTTTACTGCTGACATAAATATATGTTCACGTTGAAAAAATTAGAAATGATGTGTAACAACGGTTGGTTTGGTCGGTGCCACAAAATAATATCAACAAGCTTTTGCGAACATAAGTGTTGATTAACTTCAATCGATAGGTGCCATTTTCTCCCCAAATATTAATAAAAGTTAGCGACTTACATTTGGTTCTGCTTAGATGCTTCGGCTCTCCGGTTGCATACCTTCCAGGCGTTTATTAGGTGCTGGCAGACCTTGCTTGAGCCTCGCCCAATCCCTTCGCCGCACCGTATCATCCTCCCACATCGGGTGGGCTGTTACTTCCGCCGTTGAGTACGACAGACCTATCCAGTCCTCCACACTGCTTTCATGCATTGACACTGGACACCACCATTCACTTTGAGCACGCGTGATATAGCTGACAACAGCTGCAATTCCGCGCACTTCAGCGCGTCCGAAGGACGTTCGATGTTCCTGTCCATTCTGTGGACTTTCTCTGGTGCTCCATTCTCTTGTCATCTGTTGGCCAAGCGATTGAGAGGGTATTTCCGCACCGGTGACCCCTTCTCGTACTCCGAACCACCGCATCGATCCTAGGGAAACGAAACTGTCCTGCAGTTGGCTAATCCCACAAAATGGACTTCGAAAAACGTCTTTGACCACCAGTAGACACGAAAAAAAACCGGCAAATGTGTCCTCAGCTGATGGTAGGCGGTGGCCCTATTGGACTTCGGAAGGTTTTCGAATGACTCACCCCTTTAGATCGGCACGAACATGTGCTCCGGAAGAGGGCGCCGAAACTTGCTTTCCTTGGTTGGCTGCTTGTCCGCCGAAGCACTAGGTAGCGGCGTCTGAATGTGATTTCAGTCAACAGGGAAGTGGCGAGTTGCCCTCTCGGATATCGGAACCGGAAGTGCACAAGGTGGTCACTGGTGAATCTCGAGAGCTTGATCAAAAAAGGGGTCCTGTCAGAAAAAGAGTTTCCGTTCAGGAATAAATATAACTTTGGTTCCAAGAAATACTCACGGTTTCAACGCCTTTTCTGTAGACTTTGGGCAATTGCCTGTCTGGCTGTTTTTTTTTCAATTTCGAACAGCTCGTAACTGGTGGCCAATCGGTGGAGCACGGCTAGAAAATACCAACTGTTTAATTAGGTTATGCAGGTGGAGCTGCCAACTTAACAAGATTTGTTTTGTTGTTTTTATTTTCTTTTCCGCACGCCAGACTCCGTTTTCTCAAAGTCGATGCGATTTTCTATACCTTGGTTTGTTTCGGTGTTATCTCCTTCTTGCTTCCCAAATAAAATAGCTTTCGCTCTAGCATGTATTCATGCTTTTGCTTGAAAGAGTAGGTGATTGAAGATGTTTGCAAATCTCACGTAACATTTCAAAAGGGCAAATCTAATACTTGATTCGATACGAGAAATACGAGAAACCACTTTTTGCTCATGAAAATCAACCAAAGTGGTGTTTTTTTCGAAAAACTGTTTTTGTCAAAAATCGACTTTAAAATTTCAAAAATTACCAAAGAGGGGAAATTCGGATAATCGAAATTTTAATTTTGATGCTGAATGACTGAAATGCATTTAAAAATCAAAACATGCATTTGTGTATGTATGTATGTATGTATGTATGGTTCCCCCATCGGTAGCAAGGTTCAGCCTATGTCTGTGTGGCTTGGCCTTCGAATTGCTTCTCAGGCTTCCACGGCCGATGGTTCGTCGAGGGAAGGCATCCAACCTTCAGAGACCTACAATGGTTGGCAATCCACTCCGCTTGCATTAGTCTCTTGAGATTAACCACAGATGCATTCCCTCTGGAATATTTAGTTATAGGTATAAAGTAAGTTATATATGGAAACAAATCTTACTTGTCGGCAACTATTATGGGATACGATCCCAAAAGTTTTTCTTGCCGATACCGGGAATCGAACCCAGTACGCCTGGGTTACCAGACTCGCGCCAGCCTATCCACTAGACCACATCAGCGCTAAATTTGGAATTCAAATCATGCATTTGACTATAAATTCGGAACAGAATGATGATTTTTGAATTTTAACTGTGACTCTGAATTATAAGTCTGCATCAAATTGGAGTTTTGAATTTTCAATGCCGATTCTAAATTGTAAATATGAATTAAATTCTTAATATGAATTTTGATTCTGTCTGGCTTCCTAATGCGTTAACAGAGTAAAAAGCAAACAATTGCAGGAACCAAATTCAATTTTATTCTCAATCTAGATTCTGAACATGGGTTCTAAATCTGAATCCTGAATCTGTGTTCTGAATTTAAATTTTGAATCTGAATACTGAAGCTGAATGTTGATTCTGAATTCCGAATCAGAATTCTGAATATGGGTTCTGAAAACTGCTTCAAAAATCTGAATTTGAATTCTGTATCAAAATCATAAATATGTATCTTATTTGGAATCTGAATACTGAATCTAAATTCTGATTCTGCAAACACATATTGCTTTCTTGAAAAATGTTTTCATCACTTATGTCGGAATGTAAAGAAACCTTTAAGCTATACAAATTCAAAGAATAAACATATTTTTTTTATTAGGAAACAAAAATAGAACCCAAGATCTCGAATAACGCTAAGAAAAAGTTTTCTTTTCATGTACTAAGTAAAATATTTCTGCCTTGCGGTTCAGGATGCGTAAAGCATAAAACTTCTGATTAATATTGATTGAAATAAACTTACCTTTTAGATCTATAACAGCAAGTAAAACTGCAAGTAAAAGTTGATTGTTCTTGTTCCGGTTACCTGTCACAGTCTTGGACGAAGCGGTCCAGCGTTCACCGATTGAAGTGTTCAAATTTTAGAATAACACAGCGGTTGCTGTGAGCTGTAGTGTAGAATTGGTACAAGAGTTCCTCCAGCTCAGAATGATTTTGTCTCCATATCTGACTTTTAATTCGTCTCAACCTTTAGCTTCACTGGCCAACAATTTGGTGCTGCCGATACATGCAATTTTGTAGTTTACAAAAAGCGAAAGAGATAAAAGAACATACCTCTCATTTCAACTTTTCAACTTTTTTGCAATTATCTGAGTCAGCTTGGCAAGTACCGGGAAGCTTGGCAAAACTCGCATAAGAATAATCAGCTAAATGCAAATATGTATGTAAACCTTGGAATCTAAGCAAAACACCATCGCTTCGGTAATTTTGTCATGCCACTTGTGGCAAACGTGACGATAGATTTCGTTTGCTTGATTGCTCACGCGGAATTTTGTTACTTAGCCTGGATAATTGCAGCACTCGCGACTGAATGTGCTCTAATCGGCATGTCATCGCATAACCATCTCCAACATAGCGCACAGGAATCTCCCGTAATGTGTGGCTTCGTTTTCGGGAGTAAGTGGTGTTGCAGAATATTCGATAGTAGCATAGGAAGGTAAACAAATTGACCGTCTTCAAGGCTGTGTGGCAAAGTTCAACGCATCCAAGGCTGTGAGTCTGCACCGCGAGAACAGACAAAGCTGCAGACTCGGGATAGGCACCAGGAATCATCTCGCTCGTCAGTCGATGCATGATCTTGTCGACGTGTTCCTGATGTTTCTTTCTCTCGTCCTGTGACTTATCGATCAGAGAATTGTGGCGCTCCTGTTCCTTCTTGTTCTTCGATGCATTTTGTTCTTTGGAACCCATTGATGACTTGGTCAGCTGCTTTAGCTTGTTTATTTCCTTCTGATAACTCTCAATATGAACTTGCAGATCACACATTTTCAGGGACCAGAAGGTAACCAAGAACTGGGGGCTTATGTCTTCCCAAATCTTGGGCGGATGCAGCGGTCGCATGGATTCGATACATTTCGAAACAGGTGGCTTCCAGATATTTTGCCATTTTCTGGGAGTTTGAAAGTTTTCCGAGTTTTGATCCACCATCCGAAGCTGATCGTACTTTTGCTGTTGGAAAACAATAATTATGAATATTGTCTCTATAAATTAAACAAGATTCAACTTACGCTAATGGCATGGTAGAACATTGGTTTGTCTGGAAAAAAAAACAACGTTCGAGTGGATTTGGTATTCTTGCAACATATTATGGATACTCGGCAGGCGGTCGGCATACTCCTCGACGCAGTAGTTGGATCCAAGGGACAGGTACAACAGATCGTTACTTGCCAAGTAATTGTCGTTGCGATGACTTTTTAGTTTAGTATTGCACCAATCTGTTCGGCTGTTTTTGCTTTCGTTACGCGCCCGGAACGTGGTGGATGCGTCATTGGAGTCCAGTTCCAACTTTTCACGGTATTTTTCGGAAAACTTCTCTCCTTCCATCTTAGGTTAGCCAGAGTGATGTAAAACTTCTTCTTGATGTGATTATGTTCTGAATCCAGATGGTTTGAGTTCAGGTAAGGTTTTGCTTCACCGCAAACATCTTCCACAAACTGGACATAGATTTCTTCAGCAGCCGCCACTGCCGTGAGATTATTTGCTTTAGCCGTTGCAACGAGCATACTTTGGGTTCGGGCAGATCGTTTCCCTTGTAAATGGATGTATGATTTGAAATATTGAACTAAATCTCAAGTTCTGACCATTGATATCTTTGACAATGAGGTTCTGTGGGACTAACAACATGGGAACCAGCTCCTTGAGATTTTTTCAACTCTGGGGTAATGTCAGCCAACGAATGTTTGATTCGTAGCCACGGTTAAGCCGGGGTGTGGCATGAGAAAGCATACAATTTCCGTGAAATTCTCCTAATGCACCAGCTTCGTACCAGTCTTCGGCTAGAAACTGAAGTCTCTGGAACAATTTTTGCCATTGTTTTCGCCTTTGTAAACGCTAGACGTCCATTTTCAGGGATAGCTGTAATAGAAGAGAGTTTAGCGTATCTACAATTCTAATTATTTAGTCAGAAGATCTCTATGGACAGTACTCTACGCAAAAACTGAAGCACAATCCCGTGATGTGCTTGGGCTTTCGAAGGCACCCCGTGGCTCCATGAGCAGAATTGCCAACTTTCCTCCTTTCGGCATGTCGTGCAGAAAAATATCCGACCACATAAGTATACCGGTTGTGTCCCGTTCACTTCTACCGCGCCACAAAAATCGGGTTAGCGGCTTGTTTCCGTCATCCAATCAGGCTGAGGCAACCTAATGACATCCGTACTTTGAGTACATTAGCGCAGCCACAAATTCAGAAAACTTTCGCCCTTTCGAAGATCACCGGCTACCGATACAACACAGTTCGGTCCGGAACCTATTCCTAAACAATATTTCGTTCAGTGCATTTTCGTTTAACACAAACGTGTGGTCGTCTCCGGTTTCCAGCACTTGAACCGGTTTTCCTTCCATGGTTTCCGAATTACGGAGATTTTGTTCCTGTTTGAGCACTGTAACAGATCCACTCCGTTCTACTACCGGAGTAATTTTCTGTTCCAAAACTGCTCTTCGACTGCCCTCCAGAATCGAAAATATACACCGGTATTTCAGTGCAGGATGCAGGTATGGGAATCCCGTTCGCTGCGATCTCGTTTGCTCTGCAAGGCTCGCGACTCGCGCTCCGTGACAGCCTGCAGCTCGTATTCGTCGGCCGCTGCTGCAGTTAGAGCAGCTGAAATATAAAAAAAAACAAGTTATCGAACAGCTCTTATTCGGACAAAAATAAAATAACACCTCTGATCGATTTTTCTCGCCGTTTCTCGGCTTCTTTCTCGAGCTTCTGTTCGGCGGCTGCTTCTTCCCGTTCCCGTTTTCCACGTTTGATTTCCTTCGTCGCGGTACCGCTACTGCTTACGGCGGAAGTCTCCCGAGTGGACGATTCCGGTGTTTCTTTCTTGATCCATCACCTTCGATTCTTATCGAGCGAAGCATTTCGATAAGATGTACCAAACCTTCCGGGGCCCTCGGGTGGACGGCCAGACGCGCAAACAAATCGATTGTGTTGAGAAGATTGTTTTCCGTAATCACCGAATTACACACTCGTACACGTACACGTACACGCTCCTTTTTTTAAACTCAAAATTAAGTAGTTTTGGTTCAAAACAGCACTTCAGTGGCAGCCCTCAACTTTGAGTTTGACTGGGCAATCGCCAAACTAAGTTCTGAGAGGCATACTCAATACTAAGTTCGGCAGCCGTACTCAAATTTATCCTTTTTATTCGAGGGTTGTTTATTTTCACATCTTCAACTGAATGTATTGCTTCAACTGAATGTATTGCTTAGCACGAATTAAACTGCTAATGCTACGATGACTAAATGACAATTAAAAAAAAAAGTTTTTTTTACGAATTGAAGTGAAAAGGAATTTAAGTATTTTGTAAACCTTAGTTGAAATGTCGAAATGTGAGTAATTCAAAACCTTAATTATGTGAAAGAAAATCGAACCATAATTACGTATTTTAGGCTCTAGTGAAGGTACTTTGTCGATGAAATCCTCAAACAGGTATCCTTTAATCGAAAAACTAAAATTGAAATGTTAGAAAAAGCCTTACTAAAAGCATATAAAAAGCAACAAAATGTGTTCTTGTTAGCGACAAAAACAATTTTGTTTCGATAGAAAGATTTGGAATCGCAACAAATTATTTTTATCTAGTAGCAAAATTATAACTGGGAGCTGAAAGAAATCTAAAATCTCTATCTGAGCACCGAATCTATATAAAGATACGGGTCTGAACCTCAAACCATTTCATTAAAACGAAATATCTCAACATAAAATCATAATCATTTAGAATTAAAATAAGCAGCTGCCATTCAAGTAGGATTGCATAGAATGTCAGTTAACACAAACGATGCCTACTTTATGCTACTTTATGCTGTAATGTGGAACACTGTGATGTGGAAACCCTTAAATCGTTAAAGCAGTTAATCGCTTTCAACCAAGAGCTAGTATTCTAGCGATAGAATATTTTAAAACTTTACAGATGTCGATGATAATTTTTTTTTAATGCATTTTCAAATCAAGTTTAATGTCAAATGACCAAAAGCTTCGTTCAACCGTTGGTAAAAATCGGTTTCAACTGGTATCGGTCAAGTGATAGATGTTCAACGAGCCAATGTTTTGGTCGAAACAAGTTGGGTCGTTGTTCAATGGAGCAAGTGGAAACTAGTCGAAACCAATCCAGCTCGGCAGCAGGATTCGTTTCGACCTGGTACAAATCGGTCGAAGTCAATCGGAAAGAGACAGATGATCAACTGTCAATCCATTTCTACTTGTTTCGACCCGTTTCAACCAAAGTCCATTAAACAGACTAAAAATTAACATAGAAAATTTTAAAATATACGAAATTGAAAATAGTGGATTAAAACATACGATTAGATTATCTGATGTTTCAATTTTACTTTCCATGAAAATCCAGCTTTTTGAAAAAAAAATTGTTGTTGTAATTTTGCCTCCGTTAGGAGTTGTTAGCAAGCCACAACAACACAGTCAGACACACCTGTTCTAACTGCGCGGTCGTCGGCCGCACCAAAAATGAGCCTCAACTGTAACCACCATTGCCACTAGCCACCCGAAGCCTAGTAGTATTATCTAGGGAAAGGAGTAGCAGTGGCAATTTACGGCCATACAGCGGACCAGGGGCAAACGAGCATCATTCACCCCGACGAGACTGAAGATTTACAGATGTACAGACTATATGACAACATGTTGCATAAGTGATCGCTGTACAGTTTCAGTTTACTGCCCGCAACATTGCCGACATACGCGAGCATGTGATATCTGTCCGAAACATTATAAATCCGGACTGCAAAGCTTGATTGAGACTTGCGAGACGTACAAAGTAGCCTCTCTATCCCCGCGAGCTTAAAGCTCCGTTCATCAAAACCCGTTATAGGTTGGGCAACTGATATTGACACAAAATTAGAATAAGTAATCTATTGAAATTGTCAACGGATTCGATTAGATTACACTATTTAAAAATCATTTGAATCTGATTCTGCAGCTACAACTAGAAAAGATAGGAACCAAAAATATAATTCTAAAAAGAGAATCTGTAATTTAAAACCCGTTCATTTTAGTATAAAATCATAAAATCTCATGAATTAACCCCATGACATTATAATATGTAGAGGTAAATTCTGAATTCAAATTGAAGCGCTTGGGATCAAAGGGGTACATGTGTCTAAATGATAGTTTCGAGAAAACGCGGTTCAAAGTTGGGAAGGTGCTCGAGTTCTCATATATTTTTCGAAACCGAGCAGTTTTAATTCAATCAAACAAGTGTTAATAAATTATAGAAAAAATCTGAGTTTTGCACCGTTATGTATACTAAACTCAAAACTGATGATTTTGGCACTTGCACCCCTCTGATCCTGAGGGCCTCAATTATTCTATTTTTTATCAGAAATATATACATTTTGAATCTTAAACCAGAATTTGAATTCACAACTGTGAATTACAATTCCAAAATCAGATTTGAATATGATATTATTATTTTAATATCATTTCGAACTGAATGATGATTTTTTAATTTGAACTGTGATTCTGAATTGTGAGTCTGCATTTAAATTTGAATTCTATTTAGATGCTGGTTTTTTGATCCAAATTATGAATTATTAAATGTAAATTGAATTTGTATTCCGCGTATGGATTTGAATTCGTTTCATAATGTTAAGTTTAGCGAACAATTGGAGAAATCCAAATTCGAATGGTAATCGAATGTAATAGTATGAGTAATTAAAACTAAGATTAGTGTCATAACAATCAAAAAATTTTTTGAACAAATAAATTTTTCATGAACCATGAACCACTAATTCACTAGCAGGAGGTATGGCACTGCTTGAATGAGCGCGCAAACGGTTTGAGTAAAATCAGTCTGGATCGAAATATTTTGTACAAACCACCCTCTGTGGCATAGTGTATGGTGCTGTTTGTACAATATTCAGGAAATTTACTCAGCCCCAGTAGGGGTGGCGGTGGTTTTTTGTTATTACTGTTATCGCCAGCCATCGTTTGTGTTCGCGCTAAATACGTTTGTATCGTGTGTGGGCGAGCATAGATCAAACAATCGTCTTGGAATCATCGAATTTGCACACGCCATTTGTGTTGTCTATGGCATGGTGTATGGTGCTGTTTGTACAAATTTCAGGTCATTTACTCAGCCCCAGACGGGGTGGAAAATGGTTTTTTTTGTTGCTGGTACTGTAATCGCCAGCAATCGTTTGTGTTCGCGCGAAATTTGGCGAGCATAGAATCAAACAATCGCCGTGGAATCATCGCATTTTATACAAATGTGATGTAGTCTTTTCCCCGTGCAGCGTTGTAGTTCCATATCGGGATAGTTGATTTTCACCACCCGTACGATTGTTATCTAGAAATAACCAAGCAAAAGCATTATTATTATTGACATTTCATAAATAATTCAATCTTTTTTTGTTGCATTTAAACAGCTATGTTTAGAAAGCCGAAAAGGATTTAAAGGAAAATTAGGCGATAGGTTAGGAGAATAAATATATCTTAAATTAGTTTTTGTTTGGCATATTATTTTCATCAGTTATCAAAGATTGGTTTTATTTACTTAAAACTAATGAATTTTAAATGCAATGTCATTATAAAAACACAATTTGAATAAAGATTCGAATTTAGAACGTAAAAGTAAAAAAAAAAAATCAAGAATTAAATAAAATTTAATTTTAAGCTTATCATCATTTGAACACATCTACTTCAAAATAAGAAATTTGGATGGATGAGGTAACAAATTTAAAAGAAAGTTAAAAAAATTGCTCACCTCCCTTTACCATTAACGCTTGCGACGTATCATTCAGAACGCTTATGCAGCTTAAGCATAAAGTCGGCTGCCAAATCATGTTGCGTAGTTTAACTCTTGGGATATATCCAGAAAATTCATTCGATGCACTGCGGCCAATCTCACTACTCTGGCAGGTATGGAATCTTCGACTCGATGTTGAACTTATGGTTACTCAGAAACAGCTAGTCTCCTTTCTCCGGCAGATTAAAGGCGGTAGATAATTACATTTTTCCGACCGACATCTGGTGGTAAGTGAAGGTATCCGGCCTCTGAGAGCGTCTAAAAACAAATGGGTGTTCGCTCACCAACGCTTATGCATTCATCTGTAGCATCCTTTCGTCAATTTATGGAAAATAGGATATGTCTCAATCAATAGAATTAGTCATAAAATATATTAATAAAAAGATACCCACCAATGAAAATGTGACCATCACAAAATGTCCTTGGGCTGATCAATACGCCTAGGAACATGCACATGCACCTTCGATGATTAATTTTGGCCTAGAAATGACAAAAAAAATTTTTAATTGATTGATAATGGTTGGAATAATTGCTAACTTACCACTTGAAATCGCTGATGGAAGCGCCGTTAGCTCGTAACTGAAAAACGTTGAGTATCGGTCCACCTTTTGAGCAACACAGCCTTGCCGTGGGCTATAATAATTCCCCCCTCGTCTCAGGTGACGGGCATCAAGCACCAATCCGCGGCACGTTACGCATGATGCCGAAGTTTTTGACCGTCTTGATCAACAAACCAGCACCGCGTGCCACCGTTGCCAAATTTTTCGTAAAGGACTCCGGCGCTGTTCAAAGACACAAAATATAAGGTGGAGTAATATTTGTAGTAAATACTGGGTACTTACGGCAAGCGCGGAATATCAGGATTTTCGATAAAGGTTCTCAGATGCAGATTATTAGTTGGATTCCGACCAATAGCTATCGAAATTTGCTGCATAACCGCAAACTTCCTCGATTTCCGCTGTTGTAGCTTCGGTCAGCATGAAGTAAATCAAACTGGACTGCGCTCTTCCCTGGTCGTAGGATGGTTTCCATTCCGGTGAATCTTGGATAATCGTATTCGCTTTTAACAATTGATGTCTCGTCGCACTGTGCTTGTTCAAGGCGAGTGACTCGCCACGCCTTAGTGGTTGTCCAAGTGTCCAGCCACACTGTGCAATGCAAAAGTATTGAGAATGTTATCTCGCTTCAAACAGTGGATGTCTCGTCGCACTGTGCTTGTTCAAGGCGGGTGTCTCGCCACGCCTTAGTGGTTGTCCAAGTGTCCAGCCACGCTGTGCAATGCAAAAGTATTGAGAATGTTATCTCGCTTCGAACAGTGGATGTCTCGTCGCACTGTGCTTGTTCAAGGCGGGTGTCTCGCCACGCCTTAGTGGTTGTCCAAGTGTCCAGCCACACTGTGCAATGCAAAAGTATTGAGAATGTTATCTCGCTTCGAACAGTGGATGTCTCGTCGCACTGTGCTTGTTCAAGGCGGGTGTCTTGCCATGCCTTAGTGGATGTCCAAGTGTCCAGCCACACTGTGCAATGCAAAAGTATTGAGAATGTTATCTCGCTTCAAACAGTGGATGTCTCGTCGCACTGTGCTTGTTCAAGGCGGGTGTCTCGCCACACCTTAGTGGATGTCCAAGTGTCCAGCCACGCTGTGCAATGCAAAAGTATTGAGAATGTTATCTCGCTTCAAACAGTGGATGTCTCGTCGCACTGTGCAATGCAAAAGTATTGAGAATGTTATCTCGCTTCAAACAGTGGATGTCTCGTCGCACTGTGCTTGTTGAAGGCGGGTGTCTTGCCATGCCTTAGTGGATGTCCAAGTGTCCAGCCACGCTGTGCAATGCAAAAGTATTGAGAATGTTATCTCGCTTCAAACAGTGGATGTCTCGTCGCACTGTGCTTGTTCAAGGCGGGTGTCTCGCTACGCCTTAGTGGTTGTCCAAGTGTCCAGCCACGCTGTGCAATGCAAAAGTATTGAGAATGTTATCTCGCTTCAAACAGTGGATGTCTCGTCGCACTGTGCAATGCAAAAGTATTGAGAATGTTATCTCGCTTCAAACAGTGGATGTCTCGTCGCACTGTGCAATGCAAAAGTATTGAGAATGTTATCTCGCTTCAAACAGTGGATGTCTCGTCGCACTGTGCAATGCAAAAGTATTGAGAATGTTATCTCGCTTCAAACAGTGGATGTCTCGTCGCACTGTGCTTGTTCAAGGCGGGTGTCTCGCCACGCCTTAGTGGTTGTCCAAGTGTCCAGCCACGCTGTGCAATGCAAAAGTATTGAGAATGTTATCTCGCTTCAAACAGTGGATGTCTCGTCGCACTGTGCAATGCAAAAGTATTGAGAATGTTATCTCGCTTCAAACAGTGGATGTCTCGTCGCACTGTGCTTGTTGAAGGCGGGTGTCTTGCCATGCCTTAGTGGATGTCCAAGTGTCCAGCCACGCTGTGCAATGCAAAAGTATTGAGAATGTTATCTCGCTTCAAACAGTGGATGTCTCGTCGCACTGTGCTTGTTCAAGGCGGGTGTCTCGCTACGCCTTAGTGGTTGTCCAAGTGTCCAGCCACGCTGTGCAATGCAAAAGTATTGAGAATGTTATCTCGCTTCAAACAGTGGATGTCTCGTCGCACTGTGCAATGCAAAAGTATTGAGAATGTTATCTCGCTTCAAACAGTGGATGTCTCGTCGCACTGTGCAATGCAAAAGTATTGAGAATGTTATCTCGCTTCAAACAGTGGATGTCTCGTCGCACTGTGCAATGCAAAAGTATTGAGAATGTTATCTCGCTTCAAACAGTGGATGTCTCGTCGCACTGTGCTTGTTGAAGGCGGGTGTCTCGCCACGCCTTAGTGGATGTCCAAGTGTCCATCCACACTGTGCAATGCAAAAGTATTGAGAATGTTATCTCGCTTCAAACAGTGGATGTCTCGTCGCACTGTGCTTGTTCAAGGCGGGTGTCTCGCCACGCCTTAGTGGTTGTCCAAGTGTCCAGCCACGCTGTGCAATGCAAAAGTATTGAGAATGTTATCTCGCTTCAAACAGTGGATGTCTCGTCGCACTGTGCTTGTTCAAGGCGGGTGTCTCGCCACACCTTAGTGGATGTCCAAGTGTCCAGCCACGCTGTGCAATGCAAAAGTATTGAGAATGTTATCTCGCTTCAAACAGTGGATGTCTCGTCGCACTGTGCTTGTTCAAGGCGGGTGTCTCGCCACACCTTAGTGGATGTCCAAGTGTCCAGCCACGCTGTGCAATGCAAAAGTATTGAGAATGTAATCTCGCTTCAAACAGTGGATGTCTCGTCGCACTGTGCAATGCAAAAGTATTGAGAATGTTATCTCGCTTCAAACAGTGGATGTCTCGTCGCACTGTGCAATGCAAAAGTATTGAGAATGTTATCTCGCTTCAAACAGTGGATGTCTCGTCGCACTGTGCTTGTTCAAGGCGGGTGTCTCGCCACGCCTTAGTGGTTGTCCAAGTGTCCAGCCACGCTGTGCAATGCAAAAGTATTGAGAATGTTATCTCGCTTCAAACAGTGGATGTCTCGTCGCACTGTGCTTGTTCAAGGCGGGTGTCTCGCCACACCTTAGTGGATGTCCAAGTGTCCAGCCACGCTGTGCAATGCAAAAGTATTGAGAATGTTATCTCGCTTCAAACAGTGGATGTCTCGTCGCACTGTGCTTGTTCAAGGCGGGTGTCTCGCCACGCCTTAGTGGATGTCCAAGTGTCCAGCCACACTGTGCAATGCAAAAGTATTGAGAATGTTATCTCGCTTCAAACAGTGGATGTCTCGTCGCACTGTGCAATGCAAAAGTATTGAGAATGTTATCTCGCTTCAAACAGTGGATGTCTCGTCGCACTGTGCAATGCAAAAGTATTGAGAATGTTATCTCGCTTCAAACAGTGGATGTCTCGTCGCACTGTGCTTGTTCAAGGCGGGTGTCTCGCCACGCCTTAGTGGTTGTCCAAGTGTCCAGCCACGCTGTGCAATGCAAAAGTATTGAGAATGTTATCTCGCTTCAAACAGTGGATGTCTCGTCGCACTGTGCTTGTTCAAGGCGGGTGTCTCGCCACGCCTTAGTGGATGTCCAAGTGTCCAGCCACACTGTGCAATGCAAAAGTATTGAGAATGTTATCTCGCTTCAAACAGTGGATGTCTCGTCGCACTGTGCAATGCAAAAGTATGGAGAATGTTATCTCGCTTCAAACAGTGGATGTCTCGTCGCACTGTGCAATGCAAAAGTATTGAGAATGTTATCTCGCTTCAAACAGTGGATGTCTCGTCGCACTGTGCTTGTTCAAGGCGGGTGTCTCGCCACGCCTTAGTGGATGTCCAAGTGTCCAGCCACACTGTGCAATGCAAAAGTATTGAGAATGTTATCTCGCTTCAAACAGTGGATGTCTCGTCGCACTGTGCAATGCAAAAGTATTGAGAATGTTATCTCGCTTCAAACAGTGGATGTCTCGTCGCACTGTGCAATGCAAAAGTATTGAGAATGTTATCTCGCTTCAAACAGTGGATGTCTCGTCGCACTGTGCTTGTTCAAGGCGGGTGTCTCGCCACGCCTTAGTGGTTGTCCAAGTGTCCAGCCACGCTGTGCAATGCAAAAGTATTGAGAATGTTATCTCGCTTCAAACAGTGGATGTCTCGTCGCACTGTGCTTGTTCAAGGCGGGTGTCTCGCCACACCTTAGTGGATGTCCAAGTGTCCAGCCACGCTGTGCAATGCAAAAGTATTGAGAATGTTATCTCGCTTCAAACAGTGGATGTCTCGTCGCACTGTGCTTGTTCAAGGCGGGTGTCTCGCCACGCCTTAGTGGTTGTCCAAGTGTCCAGCCACGCTGTGCAATGCAAAAGTATTGAGAATGTTATCTCGCTTCAAACAGTGGATGTCTCGTCACACTGTGCTTGTTCAAGGCGGGTGTCTCGCCACGCCTTAGTGGATGTCCAAGTGTCCATCCACACTGTGCAATGCAAAAGTATTGAGAATGTTATCTCGCTTCGAACAGTGGATGTCTCGTCGCACTGTGCTTGTTGAAGGCGGGTGTCTCGCCACGCCTTAGTGGTTGTCCAAGTGTCCAGCCACGCTGTGCAATGCAAAAGTATTGAGAATATTATCTCGCTTCAAACAGTGGATGTCTCGTCGCACTGTGCTTGTTCAAGGCGGGTGTCTCGCCACGCCTTAGTGGTTGTCCAAGTGTCCAGCCACGCTGTGCAATGCAAAAGTATTGAGAATGTTATCTCGCTTCAAACAGTGGATGTCTCGTCGCACTGTGCAATGCAAAAGTATTGAGAATGTTATCTCGCTTCAAACAGTGGATGTCTCGTCGCACTGTGCTTGTTGAAGGCGGGTGTCTTGCCATGCCTTAGTGGATGTCCAAGTGTCCAGCCACGCTGTGCAATGCAAAAGTATTGAGAATGTTATCTCGCTTCAAACAGTGGATGTCTCGTCGCACTGTGCTTGTTCAAGGCGGGTGTCTCGCTACGCCTTAGTGGTTGTCCAAGTGTCCAGCCACGCTGTGCAATGCAAAAGTATTGAGAATGTTATCTCGCTTCAAACAGTGGATGTCTCGTCGCACTGTGCAATGCAAAAGTATTGAGAATGTTATCTCGCTTCAAACAGTGGATGTCTCGTCGCACTGTGCAATGCAAAAGTATTGAGAATGTTATCTCGCTTCAAACAGTGGATGTCTCGTCGCACTGTGCAATGCAAAAGTATTGAGAATGTAATCTCGCTTCAAACAGTGGATGTCTCGTCGCACTGTGCTTGTTGAAGGCGGGTGTCTCGCCACGCCTTAGTGGATGTCCAAGTGTCCATCCACACTGTGCAATGCAAAAGTATTGAGAATGTTATCTCGCTTCAAACAGTGGATGTCTCGTCGCACTGTGCTTGTTCAAGGCGGGTGTCTCGCCACGCCTTAGTGGTTGTCCAAGTGTCCAGCCACGCTGTGCAATGCAAAAGTATTGAGAATGTTATCTCGCTTCAAACAGTGGATGTCTCGTCGCACTGTGCTTGTTCAAGGCGGGTGTCTCGCCACACCTTAGTGGATGTCCAAGTGTCCAGCCACGCTGTGCAATGCAAAAGTATTGAGAATGTTATCTCGCTTCAAACAGTGGATGTCTCGTCGCACTGTGCTTGTTCAAGGCGGGTGTCTCGCCACGCCTTAGTGGATGTCCAAGTGTCCAGCCACACTGTGCAATGCAAAAGTATTGAGAATGTTATCTCGCTTCAAACAGTGGATGTCTCGTCGCACTGTGCAATGCAAAAGTATTGAGAATGTTATCTCGCTTCAAACAGTGGATGTCTCGTCGCACTGTGCAATGCAAAAGTATTGAGAATGTTATCTCGCTTCAAACAGTGGATGTCTCGTCGCACTGTGCTTGTTCAAGGCGGGTGTCTCGCCACACCTTAGTGGATGTCCAAGTGTCCAGCCACGCTGTGCAATGCAAAAGTATTGAGAATGTTATCTCGCTTCAAACAGTGGATGTCTCGTCGCACTGTGCTTGTTCAAGGCGGGTGTCTCGCCACGCCTTAGTGGTTGTCCTAGTGTCCAGCCACACTGTGCAATGCCAAAGAATTGAGAAGTTTATCTCGCTTCAAACAGTTATTATTCTTTCAACGATTCTATTAGGATTGAAAATTAATAAGATCAACTGCGATTATGAAATTTGAATAATAAAATCATAATGATAATGATGATGATAATGTTCCCACCTCATTCCCCTACACATATTTGAGCGGATCGAGTTATATTTTTGAAAAGATTTTTTTTTAACAAATCACATTCATTTACTGCTACAATTGTACTAAGAACCATCTCAGATTTGGAACAATTCATGTAAATACCGCGCAGTGCTCAAATATATGTAGACTTCTCTTAACTAATTTCAAGTTGACAAAAGGCCAATGAATATTCAACAATCTTAAAAATTATCACTATTATTATCATCATCATTATCATTATCATCCATGAGAATTTAGACGAACCATCGCTGACTGTTTCAATTTCGCTACAATACACAGATACTAAGGAATAACTGAATATCTGCAGTGACTTGTCTCATCAATGTTGACATCTTACTTAAATTTTATTTAAATCTAAACTGAATTGTTTCAAGCTCTTCGCATTTCATTTTACCTTTTATTGATTTATCTGATGCACTGCGATCGCGAAGGAAGCTCAAATGAAAGACTCGCAAATTGATGCCCCATTTTTTCTGATCCTATTTAGTAACCAGAGAACAACATCACAACTATTATGAACTGTACTCAATATTAATTCAATTACCAATGTGTGAATCGTATTAAAAACAAAAAATTACAAGAACAGTTCACTTTCTCTTACATTAATTACACTTGTATTCGGAAACTCATGTTTAGAATTAAGTTTTTTAGGGAGAAGTACATTATAATGTGATGATCCGTAAATCATAACAATTGGAGTCAATGATACCACTGGTGGTCTGATTTCTAAACAATTAACTGGGGTTCCCTTGATAACGACAAAAATACTTCGTTTTAAAATAATACTTAATGCGTATAAAGTATCTGCATTACCCCAGGCACTGTCCTCACATGAAATACAAAGAAGATTGAAAAATGATCCCGATTCAAGTAAATTTTCTCTACCTTCAAAATAGGACTTATTTTGTAAAACACTTCTGAATGCGAACGTTCGGAGAACATTTGACAAAAGTGTATTTCCAATCAAAGAATATGAAATCGAATGGAACTGACAATTTCCATCTCTCGGAATTTCAATTTCAACAAATTCTTGAAAATACTGTTCGTTTGCCATCCTGTCAAGATCACGTAAACGGTCAAAAATCTGAATTGGAGAAACATTCATATGCGTATGAACTAAATCTAGGGATTGAGAATAACTTTCTAACAATGACATAACGCGGTATTCTGTATCTAGATTAAAATTCATTGAAGTAACCAAAATGTCTAATATTGCACTATTCAAATTTCTAAAAAGCTCTTCGTTGAACCATTCTTCATTTTCTAATATCTCTGTTGTTGAATTTTCAATCAAAATATTAGCTTCATTAAATAATTCTTCTGGAGGATCATTGAAAAGTTCATTATGAATGTTGTCATTCACTATATTTGATGAAGAAGTATCAAAATACTCACTTCCTAGAATTTCAGCAGATTCCAATTCCAATACTGTTTGAGGAATTATCGCAAAGATTGGTTTGTGGTCAGAAAAATAAGACTCATATACACCAGCTGAAATATTTCTTATGTTAGAAAATACAATATCTAATCTAGAACCAAGATCTGTTGTAGGTTCATAACAAACTAACTTATCATAAAGATGCATTCTATTCAGATTATTTACTAATTTTTTTGTTTCGTCACATGTACTGTTGAGATTAAAATTGAAATCTCCTATGAATACGATTGGTTCACTGTAAGCCTTATAAATTAAATTGAATACAGATATAAATTCATTATAATTAATTTTCGGTGATTTATAGCCTGTAAGAAGTGAAAAATTTCCATGTTTTAGAAGAACTAAGTCAGTATGGCCAACATATTTATTCTGGTTATTGGCTTTGAAAACCGTCTTATGACTTTCTACTGAAACTATTAAACCAATTTTCGCATAGCATATTATACCTTTGGCAATGCCACTCTTAACAAAAAATGGAAATTTTTGTCTATCTGATCGGTAAACAATATGGAAATTGGGTATATTTACTTCATCGTTTGTAAGGATCCCCGTTTCAGAAAATACAATTATGTCACATCTCGAATACCATGCATCCGCGGATATGTACTTGAAATTTTCTCTCAAAGATCTAGAATTCTGATAAGCAATAACCAATCCTGCGTGAGTTGTTAAATTATCAAACGCTAAAGTTAATTGTCTGTATGTCTTTAATCTTTCCGTTTCTTTCAAACAAGCTCTTATGGTAGGATTATCGGCCATATTTCCCGGAAATTTTCCTAATATATAAAGCCCAGATAGTTTCGAAACACGACTCAAGGCAACATAAATTAACTGACGAGTTGAGTTACCTTTCTTGCGTAGATCAACGCACACTTTGGAATATGTTTGTCCCTGACTTTTATGAATTGTAAGCGCTTCACAGGGAACTAATGGGAATTGATTCCTAATAACTTGATAGTCACGTTGAAAATGATTAGTCAAACTATATCTTTGCCTTTCAATAGGTGTCCAGTTTTTGTTAAGATTCAAATTTTCTGTAAATTCATGAAATTTAAGTCGAGCTTTTCTGCCAACTTTCTTGCTGTCAAAATTAAGGTACACCACGATAGGTTTATTCGATTGTGGATTACAAAAAACAAATTCCAAAACTCCAGTTGCACCGTTTACGATGCCATCCGATACATCTAAATTTGCAGTTACCATGTACTTGATACCTTTTTTGAATTGTATAGAATATGGATACCCTCCACAATCCCGGGTAGTTTTAGCTTTCCAAATATCAAGTTTCTTTAAAATTTGTTCTTCTTTCAAATTGCCTGTCAATTTATCTTCAGCCAAACTTAAAATTTCGGTTTCAGTCGACTCTGCAATTTTTATGGCATTATATCTGTCAACATCCAAATTCGTATAATACAACCTTATAGCGTCACTAGGTACTTCACTTTCGGAGACTTCTCTACTTTTAAAAACGTTGATATCTGCTGCGTTCATAGTTCCCTGGGCAAAATTATTCAACGCATTAACAAAGTCTAAGTCGTCTTTCTGTCTCATGACCTCAGTTAATTCATAAAATTCAAAATCCGCCCATAAAGGGGAAAGATCCAACGTCACCAAACAATCTCTGGGAGGGTTAAAAATGAATCTATCTTTGACCGGCGGAAGCTGTCGGAAATCTCCTACGGTTATTACAGATAAACCACCAAAACTTTCATCCATTCCTGTAATTTGGCGCAATCTTGTATCTATACGACTGAAAATGGTACTTCCAACCATTGAAATTTCATCTATGACTATCAATTTACAATGTAACAATTGTTGGCGTAAATTATTTGCGACGTCCATAGGTAAATCTGGTATGTTTCTAGTTTCGGTCAATGGTAAGGCAAAAGCTGAGTGCAAAGTATTGCCTCCAATTAAAAAGGCAGCTTTTCCAGAAAACGCACTTAATAACACTTTGACAGAATCTGATGATTGCCAAACTGAGGTTTCAACACAGTACTCCAGAAAATATGTAATCAATTGATAAATTGTTGATATAACTAAACTTTTTCCAACACCTGCTGAGCCGGAGATGAAAATTTTTAAAGGTAACTTGTTCAGTTTAAAGCATTTGTAAATATGAATTACAATTTCTCTTTGTCTGTTATTAAGCTTCCTTAGATTTTCAAGAAGATCGCGTTTGTTTACTTTCGGAGGAGCCGAATACACAAATGGAGTAAACGTTTTTGGTCTATCAATACCTCCTTGTACAAGAATATCGATTTCATGATCTTTAGACAGCTGATTTTGTTCGAATTCGGAAATTTCTTCATTTTCTAAATCTGCTCTATTATCATTTGCGGCTTCTATTGCTTTGTCTATTACATCATCTGACAGAATTTGAAATTTGGAACGATTTCTAGTAATCACACCGAGGTTATTATTATACACTTCCAACCAGTTCACTGTTTCAATTTCATTGATTTCATTTCTCCAAGGATAGAATAGAAGTAATTGCTCTCGATAATAATTGTCGGGATCTTGTTCGATTTTGTATCGATTATATCTCAGAATTCGAGCTGTTTTCCTTCTCTTATGGTTAGGATTTTCTCTATCTACTTCTGTTTCTTCAATGTCCTCTTCTTCGTCAGAAATCTGTGACCTGTTCTTATCAGGACGACTTTTTCCTTTAGCTTTAAAATAAAATGCAGCGTACTCAGCTAAACAAATGTTTTGTAAATCTACTCGTTCCGCATAATATGTTATTATATCTTTACCAGCGATATCGGTACTATCTTTGCTCATTGATCTTAATTGTTTTTCTGATTTAAGAAAAACTACCCTATCTTCAGATTTACAGGTGCTGATATATATATGAGTTCGACTGAAATGGGACAAAGGAATACTTAAACAATGATAAATAGCTTCGCTGACGCTCATTAGATTCGAATTGAGAAATTTGTTAGCAATTGTCCTCAACTTTTCAAGATAAGTAGTATTTCTTTTATCTAATTCATTTTGCAGTTCCTTCAACTGCTTCGAGAGTCCCGATTCAGACTTAGCAATGTAATCAACAATGTATGCTGCAACGCCATATTCATCTAGAATTAGCTGCAAATCTGTATTTGACTCCATTAAATTCAATATTATTGGATTATAAGAATTGATATCAACTTCACAGCTCCTGCGTTTATAAAAAATTGTAACTTTACTTATAGAAGCTCTTAAAGCGGTTATGTAATGATCTTTAGTCAAATGCAAGCTTTCTAAAATTTCTTCAAAACTGAGATTTGATCTTTCTCTACTTGAATATAGAACTTCCATCGTTTCTTTTATTTTCTGTAGATTTCTCTTAACCGCTGCAGTAATTTCGTTCTTGGGCAATGGTTTTAAAATTTTAGTTTCTGATAGAACAAATTTTGGAAAATTAAATCTACATGTGTTTTTATTGCTCCGTCCTTTTGAACATGTATCAGTGTGCTTGTGACGCAAATATTTACAAAGTGGATTATCAGCATCATACTGACATGTGATAAATGTATCAGCAAACTTTTCAAAAGCTTTTATACTATCTTCATCATTTAAATCTAGACAAGGTGCATCTTCAATGAACAGTAACATATGATCATGGGGAGATCCCCTCATTTGAAATTCGCGCCTTCGGTAAAAATCTGTTATTTTATACGGTTGGAATGGGCCTGAGCTTTGTTTCATTAATTTCATTAGCTCAGTAATTTTAAAATCATAATACAATGCAGAGTAAACAGGATTTTCTTTAATAAGATCGTGTTTTTGTTGTTCCGGAAGGTTAAGAGCTTGCAATAACGAAATTTGTTTCCCTGTAGTCTTCAATACCAACCCTTGTATCAATTCAGGCCATTTATTTTCAACTGCAGACACGGTTAAGAAAAACATTGGTTTTCCGCACTGCCGCAACATCGCAAAGAGATTCTTTTTCTTCGAGCTCCAAAAACTTGGAGAACATCTGATGTGCTTTAAAAAATTCAACCCATCATTATGCTGCCTAAGCTCTGTAATAAACTGGGGATTTAATGCTTCCTCAACTGTAACACCATTAGCATTAGATTTCTTTTTTAGTGTAAGTGTAGTTGAACTAAGAACTTCTGATTCCAATTTCATTTTGGCCAAATATAAAATTCTGAATGCCGAAATTTTAACTGTATGGCAGCGTACTTCCCATTTAATTAAATCAGATCTTGTAATATTTTTGTTAAGTACTTGCCTTTTTTTTCCAGCGAAAATTTTTGGAAAACAAAAACATTCAACATCTGGTTGAATGTGAACTGAAACAGGCCAGTGATTTTGACCTGGAGCCATAACAATAGTGGCATGTTGTGCCGTTTGTTGATTGAAGTCGAAAAGTAAACATTCATCATCATCATCAACCAAATGTTCATAAAATTCATCATCGACCTCTAAATCGTCTAATTGTAAATTCGAATTCACTTCTTGTTCTAATCCAGAACAAAGTTGATTATCCCGAATATTACCGTCGTCGCTTGTAGCAACTTGATTTTCACTGGCATCTAAATTTATGACATTGTTCCGATTGATTTCCTCCGTGAAAATTCTCATATCATGAGAAGAAACTTGTATGTCATGTTTTTTGTATAATTCAGTATTTTTCAAATAATCAAGAGCTTCTGATACATATGACGCACGGACCAATCCACTAATATATGTGGAAGAGTGACCCATATGTCGTTTGAATTCCACCGGTATAGGTATAACATCAAGATTATTTAGTTGTCTTGGCAAAGACGAAACCATAAGTGGCACACTACTAGGCACATGAATTGCACTCCCTTTCATTCCATGCTGTGGATTACAAGCACGTTTTGACATGAGAACAACCTTTTGGAAAGCAACATAAGGAGAAACTATTCTTTCTTCAATATCATTAAGTCTTGTAATGCATTCGGGAACCGGCGGTAATTTTAATCCCCAACTTGAAGCAAGCTTGGGAATTTTACGTTCTTTTACATATTTAATGCAAGTTTTACACAGAAAATTGCAAGAATTTTGAAAATAATAATTCAAGGTGCGGGAATCGCAAGTATTTTGAACGTTTTCGTTTTTCAGAATTTTATCAATTATCTGTTCAGAAATTTTTTGAACACTCTTATAGAAAAATGAACCCTCGCAGCTTGCGCATACATAACTGGGCATCTGCTTTCTATTCTCAATGAATTCCCTTATTGATTTCGATTGAATATCATTCGAACGAATTAGAAAGTTGTAATATTTGTCTCGATGAGCTATGAATTCATTCATTCTTTGCTCCCGTCGTGATAATCTGTTGCGTGCATTTTCATTAACATTATACGTTTCATTGCTTCTCTGTAAACGTATATTCAACAAATTTGAATGATTCGACGCAGCTTGGACGTTTTCGTGTCTTAAACGTTTTTCTGCCAATTTACATAGAATATTATTCTTCTCTCTTGCATAGTATTCCATGTTTTCATTTCTTATCTTACGCATACGAAGTCTGTTCATCGTTTTTTCATTTTCGTAATAGCTCATATCTGCTCTTATTTCTCGAATCCTTTTAGCATTTTTTTCTCGCATGATTGAAGAAATTTCAATATCTCTTCTTTTCCTCTGGATTCTTTGTTGTTCTTGCTCTTTATATGAGTTATCTTCGTTTACAATAGTATTGGCATAATCATCAATTGCTTCTGCATGATTCAGGGTTTCTCTTTGTCGATTTTCTTCACTGTAACAATTTTGATTTGTTTGTATTTCTTCCAAAATTGTTACGTTTGGTTGATTAGAAAAACTGACATCTGATTTTCTGTTTTGCTCATTTATAACAGAAGCGAGTTTTTTAATGTACTTTTGCTTATCGTACAAACGAAGTTTTTTCGCTTTGTATTCCGACGAATATTTTTTGGTGCGAGACATGTTTAAAAACTGAAATAAAAAATTTGAAAAAGTTTCAAGTTTAATATTTAGATTCGATTTATTCTAACCAATGTTCATAAAAATTCAATCATTACTTTAAATAAATTTAATTGATTATTATAAAATAAGGCAATCGTGATTAATAAAGTTAATTAACGAACGCCTTGAATTCTATCATTTTTCAGAAAAAGTGTTGATCTTTATTGATTATTTTGGAACGAAATTTGAATAAATAAGTTTGAATTTTGGTAACCTTAACATAACCATATTTCTCATCAAAATAACATCAAACAGAAATAAACACCATTGCTGTATCCCAACAAAGTAATCTTATAAATGAGTGGATGGAAACTTTAAATTAAAGGAAAGCTATTAATACTCAATAAAAATACAAAAACAAAAAAGTTATTTACGACCCTTAGAGCCGAAGGGGTAAAGCTGAATAAAAGAATAATTCGAGAAAACATGCATTTAAGTTTTTTGGTCATATTCCATATATTATTCAAAAATTGTTATTTTTGTAAATAAACTTAAAATAACCCGATAAAATTACCAAATACAAATTAAAATATGAAAAATTGTTAAGTATTACTAACTCAAAATCGATCATATTTGCACTTATACCTCTTTGGCTCTGAGGGTCTTTTTTCAATCCAAATATTGGATATCAATCGATAATGTCAATATAATTTGTTCCGATAGTACGATTTTAAAATAGAAACCAATTGAGGCGCCAGGATCAGATGAACATCATTTTCATAGGAATAATTAATTTTGACAGGTTTCCAAATTTAAATCAAATACCATTTAAAGTACACAAAGGTAAGTACGACGGTTTTTCGTATAGTACAACTTAAATCTTTTAAGAAAATCAGCAGTGGATCTATTTAGGCAAACGATCAATTTGATGCAGAATATTTTTTTTTTATTACACTGAAGATATAAGCATGATCGAGATAAGTTTGTCGCCCCTCTGCTAGGTCCAGTTTTGACACAACTCGCTAAACTTATCACTAAAACTAATGAACTGCTGTTTTCTTTACTTACTTCGCTTTATAAGGTTAAAGAAACTATAGTAAACAAAGAAGCGCAATCTGATACCTTTCGAAATAATGTGCTTGCAACCCTGCTGTAGGTCTGCCTTTAAGACTGCTTGGTTTTGCTCGATTGGAATGACACTGACAGAAAATCCAAAAATTCCAATCGTGACATTTCGTCTCTTTGTTTACTATAGGCTCGTTATATAAGGTAAGTAGGGACGGTAGATTTTCTCTAACCTTCTGAATGTTAGTATTGTTTCAATGCAAAGTTTGTCGTCATGAACACGCTAGATTAAAAAAAAAAAAAATGCAACTGAAAATGATGCACATCATCTCGACATAGTAGTTATAATAAAAAGTATACCAAAAAAACGCTGTAAACATCCGTTATTGTCGAGATTCCAGAACAGAATCAGAACAGAAAATAGAAATAACAGTTTATTTCCAAAAACTTATTCAAAAAATTGATTATTTTATCATGTTTTCGAATCTCCAAAACACATAGAAATCCACAATAAAAACACCATGGATAAATTCCTTTGACTAGAGTATTTGTTGTGAATGTAAATCATTAAAAGAATTCACACCTTTTCGAGATATTTGGAATAAACAGCAATGCTCTCGTGACCTACCATTACGTCAAATAAAACAATATTTGAAAAACTGAGAATTTCACTTATACTGTATTTGTTTTCTCCACTCGATCAGTGTTCCACCGTACCCGACAAAAACAAACACAAATCGTCGCCAGTGTATTGCTACCTCACGCACTCACACGCTCTCTCGCAACACTGGCAAAATTATCGGTGGGCCACCGTCCGTAAGCAGAACTTCACCAGGTCAAAACCAGTGCAACACCGTCCGAATAAACAAACAGTTTGACAGCACCTAGTGGTGCACTAGGGCAACACGAGTGCAACACTCGGCATAAACAAATACACTATTATTATGCTGTATTATTGCATGATTGGATAAGCTTGGCAAAGTTTCGGCTGTCCCTGGAACCAACAAAACAGTCTGACCTCGCGGTCGTCAGCCGCACGCAAACACGGTCTCCACTGTAACTTCTACCACCAGCCACCAGCTTGATTCCCAGACTAAGGAAAGGGATAACGGTGACTAACTTAGTTCAAAAATCGGATATAAGGGGCAAACGAGCATCAATAGCCCCGAAGTATTTCGAAATTTTCATGTGTACTAACAATAAGACAACATGTTGCATAAGTGATCGCTGTACACTGTCAGTTTACTGCCCGCAACAGTGCCGACGCGAGCATGTGATATCTGTACGAAACATTATAAATCCGGACTGCAAAAAGCTTGTTTTGGACTTATGAGCCGTACAAAATAGCCTCTCTATTCCCGCAAGCGAAAGTTTCTCTGAACAATATACTTGTAATTGAATACCTGTATTGACATTTTCAATGAATCTAATTAGATTTTTGAAATCGAAACCAATCGTATGAATTTTAATATCAAGTCTCATTTTAAAAACAGAATCTGTAGTCTGAAGTACAAGTCTGAATAATTTTAGTTATAAATTACTCAACTTTAAATCTTATAACTGAACCCATTACCTTATAATATATCATTTGAGGCACTTGGCATCAGAGGGTTGCAAGTGCCTAAATGATAGTTTCGAAAAAACACGCTTCAAAGTTGTGAAGGTGCTCGATTAATCATATATTTTTCGAATTCGAACAGTTTAATTCAATCAAAAAGTGTTTAGAAAAACTATGAAAAATCTCGGTTTTGCACCTCACTTTCATTGAAACATGAAGAATCTTATAGGTTTACTTAACTAAATATTGATGATTTTGGTACTTGCACCCCTCTGATACTGAGGGCCTCATTTATAAATTTAAATTCTCATTCTAAATCATAAATCTAAATCTGGATTAAGATATCTTAGTTTTGACAATATGTACATTCTGAATAAAGAACCTGAAATTTATTTATATTTATTAAAACCTGAAATTTGTGAATTCCAAATCTAAAATCGGAATTGAAATCATGCATTTGAATATGTGATTCTTAATTAGAATTCCATTTAGATGCAGAATTTTGAATCCCAATTCTGAATTGTAAATATGAATTATGAGTTTTATTCTGAATATGAATTTGAATTCTGTGATTGGATTCTGAATCTGTTCCACAGTGTTAAAATAAGCAAACATTTGCAAAAACATCAAAAACATGAATCTGGGTTCTGAACCTGAATGGATATTCTGAATCCCAAATCTGAATACCAAATGAATCTAAAATCTGAATCTGAACTTGTGAAATGTACATCTTAATTTTGAATTTATATTTATCATAAATATGAAACTAATTTTGAATCTGATAACTGATTCAAATTCAGAATCTGCCAAAACACATTGTTTGCTAGAAGAATTCCTTCATCACCCCTTTTTGTTTCGACTCGTTTTTGGCTTTTTAGAAATAATACAAAATAAAAAAATAGTTGACTTTTATTTAAAATAATATCGCTAATGTTGGAATGTAAAGCAACCTATATTAACGGATAGCTCCAAACAATCATGATAAAACAAATAAAAATATTCGTCGAAACAATTCAAAGAATAAACATAGATATTGGTTGTGTTTTTTTTTAAATCTTTAATTGAAACGGCTCATATTTTCAGATTTTAAGGAGACAAACAAATTTGTTGATTGTTAAAGAATTATTGATGTCCCATAAGTTCCGAATGTTATGATTGCTTCAAGTACCCGCTAGATTACGAGAAAATACTCTCCAAATTTCATAAGCACTTAACTCGTTTCGGTGTTTCTGTTTCATTCAACGTAATGAAAGCTCACGTGAGAATGTTGTTTCATAACAACTATTTACAATGAAGTATTCAGGAATATGATAGTGACATACTGAAGACCTAAATCAAAATTTAAATTATTTCAATTTTATGCAGCTCATAAAAATACCAATGAATGCATATCCTGTTTCACTTGGAATCATAAGGGTCGATTGCACGATTTATTAGCTTAGCTCATAAGGTACACCGGGGTAAGTGTGGACGATGGCTATTAAAACAATACTGTGCACTATTTTCTCAAACTTTTAATGCAGAATGTTCAATTTACTAGTAATCTATCCAATAACTGTAAAAAAAATAGAATTCAGACAATAACGGATGTTTACAACGACTTTTTTGAGAATTTTCTATTTTCACCTACGATGTCGAGGTGATGTGCATCTTTTTCAATTGCCAATTTCTCGTAAACTAGCCGGCTCTACATTGAAACAATCCTTATATTCCAAACAACCAGTTAGGAAAAGAAACGGCGGTTAAAGATGAAGAAAAAAGTGTTTATTTACAAAAAACTAAAATCTTGTCTCCAACCCCTGCCTGGGGTAAGTGTGGACGGCTTTAAAAAGACTTGATGTTTACACATTTTTTCAATTTTCTGTCCTTCATCCTTCATGAATTGCATTTTTTAGCTAAGTTTAGCATTCGGTTGATGAAAAGTTTGGTAAAGTACTTGTTTGTTCAGTGTTTTTTGATAAAATCGGAACTCGTGTGTTGTAGCATAAATTACACAAAATAATTATTGAAAGATGCCTTACTAATAATATCATGAACTTTTTTTTTCAAACTTTTGGACGGTTCGAGCAATAAAATAACGTATTCAACCAAGAAAACACAAATTGTTTGAAAATTTCCTGAGAAACCAAAAAGAAAATCTTCCGTCCACACTTACCCCATAAATCGGGGTAAGTGAAGACACCAGCAGTCCATTACAATTTACGTAATAACTTTTTTCGCTTTGCTTCTATCGAGCTCATCTCTTCAGCGTTTGTAAACAACATGTTCTGCATTACACTGAATGTAATTTTATGAAAATTGCTCCACTGCTGATTTTTGAATGATTTTTTAAAGTTGAACTATACGAAAAACCGTCCACACTTACCCCGGTGTACCTTATACATTTTGAAATTAGCAATTATGAAAATAAAATTAATTTCCTCATAATTTTCACCTGACCGGTTTCTAACACCCCCTCCCCCACCAATGATGACAGGGGACAAATGAAGCGTCGTTTATGTAATATTAAATCCTGAAAGGGCGATGATCCCTGGTGAAAAGATTCACTTCCCGTAAATAAAAAAATCACAATTACTTACCCCGATATTGTTCGCACTTGTCCCACGGCAACACCTAATTTTTTCTCAAAAATACCTTCTTCCACAATCCACTTGAAAAAAAAAAAACCAAACACTCGATCACGTATGTATGTATGGCTTTGGTGTTTCTTGGCCGAGAGTTTTATACTATATAACCACGACTTTTCCACTCGATCACTTTTCAACGAAAAAGCTGTTGAAAAGGCTTTTTTGTAGACTAAAAAATGCTCAACAAAAACCCATTTCTTACACGCTCCTTTTTGATTACTCAAAATTAAGTTTGACCAAAATTCAAAAGTTAGTTTAATTCTAAGAACTTAAAGTTGAGTCTCGTTTTCCTCCTTTGTGTTGATGAAAGAACATGTCACAAAATTTGAATTCACTTATCCGGAACAATTACCGGAAGACAGTAAGAACGAACGTCATAATTGAATGTCCACCGTTGTCAGCGTGAAATTACGTCCGTTATTGTCAGCATGTAGTGTGCGGCTTGGAATGTAATTTCTTGTGGGAATCATCCGGATGTTACAATCAAACGTACATTCGAGCAGAGTATCTTAGCATCATAAGATTTAATTTTGATTCGCAAAACGTTTAATTAAGTTAATTTGAATTGTAAAAAATAACTTTGCTCAAATTTGAGTATAAAGACATAGGCGACAATTGCGTGCCATTTGGAACTTAATTTTTGCACAGTTAGTTGATCGTGTTGTTTTGGTTGCATGTGTTATTTTAATTCGATCCGCTGAAAACTGTCCCGAATCCCGACTTTCAAATTCCGGCTCAAATGTCTCGACTTCGATCCGACTGGAGGATGTGGGCTATTCCTGGAGCCCGGTGGTTGTGTCGAAGACAGAATGCTGACATTGGAAGGTGCTTTCTGGCTGCTGTTGGCTTTCAGGTGAGTTTTTTCTTGTTCAACGCTAAGATAATATTTTGTAGTGAAAATTTCACCTTCTAGCTATTGGAAAAGGTTCCCCGGGCGATGCGATTCAGCCGAGGACTAAATAAAAGCCTGTTTTTTGGAGTGTACCGATATAACATGGACAGAAATTTATTTTTAAAATCTGCAAGATGTTGAGGTAAGATGCTTCTTGAATTAGTTTGGCTTGAGGTTAATTTTTTCTTGAATGTGTATATTTCTAGGCTGTCGTGATATATTATATTCTCGTGGAAACTTTTCATGCGCAAAGGTTCCGGCGTTCCATGGCTGAGACTTTCGGAGCAGTGCCGCTCCCGGAGGCTTTTGGATTCCATCGCTGCTGTTGACTGTGATGGCAGCCCAAACGTACCATATAGCGGTGCCCGTTCGGCTGAACTCGGAACGGCCTCTTTCCGTTTCTATTGTCGATTTACGGGGTGCTTTCGAAACACGCTGCGTATACCAGTTCAAATCTTTCTTCGTGTTGATGTTCCAGATTATGAAGTTTTCGAGTAAGATACGATATATGTTCCGATAAGTGATTGTTATTTTTTTGAGTAACGATAGCCTTCTTTAGTAATACATAAGGTTAAGGATAGATAATAAGTATTACCAAGTATTATCATGTTTGTATTGACAGTAGATTAAACTGATTTTGTTGTACAAAATTAAAACAAAATCGAATAAAAGTTTGATGCGATTTGATTGTAGTATTGATATGTACGAAAAAAAAAACATTTTTTGTTACTTTTCGAAAATTACTCCTATAAGAAAAAAGCGATCAATTTTGAAATTTTCACCCTAGTAGATGGTTTGTCGGCCTGGTCTACATGCGTAGGTATATCGATCATAAAAAAACAAACCGATCAAAACCAATTATGAACATGAATATAAAATTAATGATTACAAAATAAAAAAAGGTTCCCAACCATGTGTTTCAAATAATGCAAAATTTGCTTCGGGTAACCTATGGAGTGAAGACAGCGAGACATGAGTATCAATGATTCTACCATAGAATCCAATGATCGGTAAAACATATTTTTAAATTTCTATATAAGGTCATTTTTGAAATTTTCAGTTACGTAAATGGTTTATCGGCCTGGTCAACATGCATAGGTATATCGATCATAAAAAACATACCGATCAAAACCAATAAAGAACATGAATATAAAATTGAAGATAACAATATAAAAAACAATATAAAAAAAAGGTTCCCAACCATGTTTTCCAAATAATTCAACATTTTTCTGGGTAACCTATGGAGCCAAGACAGCGAGAAAATAGTATCTATGATTCTAACATAGAGTCAAATGATCGGTAAAATATATTTTCAAATTTGTATATATGAGGCCTTCAGGATCAAAGGGGCGTAAGTTCCAAAATCGTCAATTTGAATTAAGTATAACCAACGGTTTTTTTTATGTTTCAATGTACATCTGGTGTATTTACCTATTTATAATTTTTTTCGAAAACTTTTTGATTGAGTTTAAACTGCTCGAATTCGAAAAATATATGAAACATTGTGCAACTTCACAACTTTGAAGCGGGTTTTCTCGAAACTATCATTTAGGCACTTGTACCCCTTTCCCGACCGTCTTATATGATAATTTTTGAAATTTTCAGTTTAGTAATTGAAGGGCTTGTCTAAACGCATAAGTATATCGATCATAAAAAAAAAACATACCGATCAAAATCAATTAAGAAGACGAATTTAAAATAAAGATTACAATATAAAAAAAAAGGTTCCCAACCATGTATTTCAAATAATGCAACATTTGCTCCGGGTAACCTATGGAGTGAAGACAGCGAGAAATGAGTATCAATGATTCTACCATAGAGTCCAATGATCGGTAAAACATATTTTTAAATTTCTATATAAGGTCATTTTTGGTCATTTTATCGGCCTAGTCAACATGCATAGGTATATCGATCATAAAAAAACATACCGATCAAAACCAATAAAAAACATGAATATAAAATTAAAGATTACAATATAAAAAAAGGTTCCCAACCATGTTTTCCAAATAATTCAACATTTGTTATGCATAACCTATATAGTCAAGACAGCGGTCAAGACGGTGGTCACAAGCAGCGGGGTAATAGCATCTCCCTAGAACCCTCCGCACCCGTCGAGAGCACCACAGCGCAGACTTCTAGTTGGGCATTTCCTTCTTAAACACCTCGTCGTACTTTCAACGCTTGCCGGCATCCTTGATAATCTCGCAAACCGGTACCAAATTTCGAAGCTGGATGTTCGCATCTTCGGTGTCTTTCTGGTCCAAATGCAGCATCACCTAGAGCGCCCGAAAAAATCGTTTCAATTCTTGGTTGGTGGCATTGGTGTTCTGCATAAAGTTGTAAAAGGTTTTCGTTGGCCTCCTCCACCAGATCGAAGATTTCTAAATCCTCTACCCACAGCCATGTGTCCTTGCGGAACTCAACAATGCCGCCATTCTGAGCAGGATTGCACCGGGAGAACATAATCGACGTTTTGTCCCTCACATTCGGTGAAAGCTTTCAGAAAATTCCTATCTTAATTCGTCATTCTAGTATGTTACGAAAATTCAGCAAAATATTGAAAATTAAAGTGCAAGCTCACTTTACAATCTTGTTGCGGTTCTTCAAACATGAAACAGCAAGCCCTGTCGAATATCTTTAAGCATACAGTATTTGTACCCTGGCCGATTGTCCTTTTGATTAACAATTATTTCGTACGAATGGATCCAACCATGTATTTTGCGTTGTGTATTTCTTCGCTGAGCTAGGGTTTGTTGTCTAATTTGCTTAGAAAAGAGGTACATCGTGGTTTAAAGCTGTTTCAACTAGCTCAAACGCCGCACATCGAGACGACAAAAGTCAGTTTATCCAAAAAAGAAAAAGGTTGGAGGACTCCTAGAAATCAGCTCCAGTTAGTCGGACACCCTCAAATGTTGACACCGATCAAAAGATATGGGTCCAAGTTTTTCTGTAGTTGATTTGCTGTAAATTGAACGAAAATCAGATTGAAGAAAATAATTCTGATGGTGTTTTAAATTTTACCTTTGTCGTCGGATAGGCAAAAGCAGTGACCTAAAATTTCAGCCTTCAGTGATGAAAGCCCTATTTCTTAGAAAAATTTCCCCAACCGATTCTTTTCCATCGTTTTCTTCAACTTAACTGGATCGTTTGAAACTGACCTTGAGAAAGGTCCAATTGAACAGTTCGCTCGAAAACTAAACGCAGGGAAGATTGTGCGTGTTCGATAGACTTCGTAGTATTTGATAAGCCGCGTAGGCGTGTATTTCTTCGGTGCTGATCCCTGTGAATTTGAATCCTTCCTCTTATCCAATTGACCAGATTCCATAATAGTATCTGCCTGTAGCCTATGCATGTATTGTCACCAGCTGTATGTATATGAAAAGGCTCGTGTGCTTCGAAAAAGGAGGACAGACGTTCTGGTATCGAACTTTACGACAATTTGCGGGAAAAAAGTATCGAAATCCACGGCGACAAAACTAATAGCGAGATACCTGGCGTAAATTCTCACGGCGTTTTGTTTACATTTGCAAAAATGCACACTCAAACTGATTTACTCATAAAAAGATTTAATTAATCAGGAATAACATTTGAGAAAGACGTTTAAGTTTTATTACACTGAAAAATTTTATCACTAATTCGTTCTCCATATTTATTTCGTAGATCTTAAATAACAATCCAAGAATTTTAGATAACAAAAAGCATAAGAAACTTTCAAATTTCGAAGGCCAGAGCATCAAGATTTTATTTTCTTTTTTATGGGGAAAATGGGAGATGTGGGATACCAGAAGTTAGTTAATGGCATGATAGGCATATATAGGTAAATTTTTGTCCGGGAAAAACCGGGAATTTCATAATGAAAAAGTTGTGGCCATCCTGTATTTTATAACAGATTTATAAGTTTTTTCATAGTTTAACTACAAATTTGATAAAATTTAAGAGGTTTTCATAAAAATCAGAATAATTCAGGACATTTAGGCACCAATTTTTAAAAAATCAGGACAACTCGAGAGTTTTTAAAAAATTAGGACGGTCTTTCAAAATCAGGACAAATCCTGATAAATCAGGCTACCTGGCACCTCTGAGCATAAGAGAAACAACAACTGAACAATTGTAATGCACGGCAGAGGTGCCATTTGTTCTGATTTTTCAGGACTTGTCCTGACTCGAGGGGTTGTCCTAATTTTTCTAAAACTTTCGAATTGTCCTGATGTTTGAAAATTTGTTTTCATAATGTACTTAATTGTCCTGATTGTCAAAAAAAAATCTCTAATCACAATCGAATTTGTAATGGAACTATGAAAACTACGAACAAATCTGTTATGTCCTGATTTATGACAAAACAACCTGGCACCCCTTATGTACGTATAACTATGCCCTGGGGTGTCTGGTGTCCTGATTTTTCAGGATTTGTCCTGATTTTCGAGAGGCCGTCCTGGTTTTTGAAAAACGCTTGAATTGTCCTGGTTTTTAAAAAATGGCCCATCAATGTCCTGATTTGAAAAAATATCCAAATTATAACTAAGTATATTGTTAAACGATGAGAACATCAAACAAATCTTAAATAAAGTAGTTTAATCAGTTTAACCAACCAAGTAACCTTTGAATCAAATAATATTTAAATGATGTTTTTCGATATTAACTACAGGCCAGCCAAGGTTATTCTTGCGTTGCATAGTTCGAGGCATCTTCAGTACCTATATTGAATGGCATGGAATAAGAATTCAATATTTTTAGTTTAAATATAGCCACGGATTCCAAAAAATACATCTCCAAGCAAAATTGCTTCCTTCAATAAGTTCATGACGAATTTTACTGTTGTTGCAATTGGCGGCTTTGGACTCCCGTCTAGCGCTGGATTGCA